>NW_018128106.1:30038-35961 GCF_001952655.1 Monopterus albus | reverse complement strand
ATAATTTCCTAGCATGTTAACCAGTTTAAAAAAAAAAAAAAAAAGCCTCCTGGAAGAGAAGAGGTGAAAAGACCCATCAGCCAATGAGAACTGAGCTCTGTCTGCGTGCCCTCCTGTGAATAGTGTGTATAAACAGACTGAGGACACACACACACACACACACACAATCCATGCACACACCACTATGATGAAGATTACTATGATGTTTATGATAATTAAGAATAACATAATCTGTTATTCACCTCAATATAGAAAAAAGCTGAGAGAAACTGTCATATTAATGTGTGTGTGTTAGTGACACTGTCCTGTGTGCGTTTTTCCACGGACACTTAGGTGGTGTCCTGGTGCAGCTTTGCCATGACAAATCGTTGTGTTTATGGTGGCACCTACTTTTCCCGTCCTTTTAGCGAACCAGAGCTATCTCCGCCCTCCCCCTCCTTCCTCCCCCAAAATAAATTTGAGTATTAACACAAAATTAACATTCATTCAGCTAACTTTCTCCAAGCTGTACACTCGACATATTTGGTTTCACTTTATTACAAACTGTTAAAAACGTGTAGCACAACAAAATAAGCCAATTTAGACTGTTCATCTGTGTGACTACAAGGTTAGCACTAGAGCTAACTACCTTGGAGTAATGTGAAAACACTCCCTTTCTGCCAACAGTGTAACTTTTTCTGAAAAGTGGCAGTTTAAAGGTAATTAAAGGCTCAAATTCAACTGATTTTGTGCTTTATTAACCAAGCACAGTATTTTCAACACTGACATGTCCAACTCTGCAGAACGGTCTCACCATAAATAAATTCAGTGGCTGATCAAAAGCTCCAGAACTGCTACTAAATGGACCTTGTGTGAGCAAATGATGAGCAGTGGTGCAGTGTTAAGTGAAGTAGCCAGTGTGTGATGCATTTAATGCTGCATTCATTTCATGTGGGATTTACCGCAATTTCCATTTCTCGACATATGAAGTGTTTATGACAACATCCGAGACAAACATGGGCTCCACAAGTCCTTCTTCAAGGTATCTAAATTTAACCATGCACAGTATTTTTAAATCTCACTCAACCAACCCAGCATCTCTTCAGCTGTTTGATGATATGAACAATCTCAAGTCCGGATCTTTAGGATCCCACATAACATGAACACAGCATAAGTCTGGTGAATAATGCTCAGAATGGATGACACCTTGTTCCCTTTTCAGGAATGATTTTATGTTTTCAACACATTAATATTGTGACTGGGAATGCAAGAAAAGAGACAAAAAAAGAAAATCAATACCAGTGGTGTTCAACACAAGTCATCTTGTGAACTCAGAGTGTACCAGAAGGGCTTAGGATGGAAGATAATGCACTGTGAAGGGTGCAAGGTGGAATAAAGTGCACAGATTTTAGTGAGAAACTGGCACACCATGGTTTAAAATGTTAAGTAGTGCTCTACTAAGGGTTTCAGCTCAAGCATAGTGGACAATGAAGGGCGTAGGAGGGAAGGTAGTTTAAGCAGCGTTTAAGGTGGAAACGCTGTGGAGGGGCTAAGGAGGGAGGGAGTGCACTGTGGAGGATGCAGCACAGAATGCAGTGCACTACAACAAGTTTAGAGTAGTTTATTATTACAGGTTAAAGATGGAGAACAGTGCACCACAGAGGGCGTAGGGTGCCGTTTGAGATGCAGCCTCGTTGCCAGTTGGCAAGCTCAACTAATCGATCAAACAGTGTTATTTGTACAGAACTAAACAGCTGCTGACTGACTGCTAACAGCTCTCTGTCATCGTTTGTAATAAATTTAATTTTTCATCCAAAACTATCTATACGTGTTTTTATTTTTTCACTATTTGCATGTGGATGACAGACACCACAGATCCTGTTTTGTCATCAGGGGCTTCATTTTCCAGAATACACTGATTCATCAATACATGAACTGGTCATATTAGGACTGTAACTGACAATTATTTTACAAATGATTAAATGTTTTATTGTCAGAAAATAGTGGAAAATCAGTTTCCCAAAGTTAAAAATGACTCGAACGTCTTTTGTCTGAAACTTTAAAATATTCAGTTTACAATTAGAGACAATTAAAGAAACCTGAAAAAGGGTGAGGGGCAGGGGTTAGTGTAGAAGCCTGACGCAGGTCATTTTACATGCAGGACCCAGAGGATTTATCAAAGTTGTCAAAATAGTTGGCAATCAATTTTCTTTCAATTGACTAACTGATCAATTAGCAGTTCAAGATTATGATTGAAACCGGGCCATAAATGTCATAATCTGAAGGAAAAGGCCATTTGGCCTTTAACTTCATACATTTTCAGAGGGCACAAATATAATGTAGCAGTCTTTTCACGAAATAAAATAAAACATTAATGCAGCAGCTAGCCCGACAGGATTTGTTGTTATGTGTTTTGTCAGTTCCATTTCCGCCCGTGCCATTTCTTTAAACGGGAAAACTTAAATGCTGTCACACATCAGCTCTTAAGGACAGACGGTGACCTGGCGACAGGGTCACGGACGCCCACGGCTCATTGACCTGCTGTAGATCTTTTACAGTTAGAATTGAATGTGCAGTGTTCGGTGTGTGTGCAAATGCCGTTACTCTGAGGTAAACATGTGACTAAATGGCTAATTTCAAGTTCATGTAGACTACTTTATCTAGCGTTAGCGAGAATTTAATGTTGGTGGTATGCAAGTACGTGAGTTATATTGAGATTAGTTTAAATTATTGTGGGGTGACGGTGGTGCGGCGGGTAGAGCAGTGGCCTCCCAACCGCAAGGTTGAAGCTTTGAATCTCGGTGCCTGCACATGTCGTCGTATTTTGGGCAAGACACTGAACCCCAAAGTTGCCCGTGATGGTGGCGCGTATGCACGCAGCGGCCTGGGGCCCTTGGCTCCAAACAAAATTTCGTTCTACGTGTTATATTGACAGTAAAACAAAGATTTTTCTTTTTGTTAAAAATCAAATTTGCATTGTCTGTTTATAACTTGAGGGTAAACAACAGTGAATGTTCCTTATAGGCTTGATGGCGATGTACCCAGCAGAGGGACGACATTAGCAGTCTGGCCTTTTCTTATGACTTGCGCCCCCCAGTAATTCAGAGACTGCTATTATTTCAACATGTGGTGAAATGACAGCTTGTATTTAAAATTTTTCCCCCTCATTTTCTCTAACTTGGAACCATTCTGCATAATGAAGCAAACCTATCAAAACCAACATAATGGGTTGAAATTATAGAACACCATCTTGCTTTAAAGTCGAGCCTTTTCCATTTCCCCCTTAGGCAATCCTTAACCAGACGTAATTTTGTGACCATCAGCACAGATTATTAATTTCAATTTCACAGTATATTGAGTGTTATGCATTAAAAGAAAGATGCATAACTCAGTCTTGGCACTGTTGATCTTTTAGAGATGTGCAGCAACAACAAATGAAAGACACTGGATTAAAACTGTTTATGTCAGGAAGGCTGAAATTTCAGTAAGAGCTGACGGTTATTGCCTTAAATGACTTCTGTTGTGATCTGGCGCTAATTAGAAAATAAAATTAAATTGACCTTCAAATAATTGTGTGGATGTGGATTAATAGTTGTGTGAATGCTGAGTCAGCATTATCTGGTGCCTAAAATCTGCACACCTGTGTTTGTCTGCCCAATCCCAACAACTAGGGTTTTATATTGTTAAATCTGTTATTTCACTAAGGTTGAGTAGAAATAGGAAAAAAGCCTTTGTAAATACATACACAATATATATTTTTTAAGAAAGAATCCACATATAAAATGAGGTATTTGATGCTATACACATATGTTTATCATAAGCATTTACGAAGTGTTAAAACATATAGTAAAACATCACTACAAATAAAATGTATTCTAAAAATTTAATCCAGTTAAAAACAAACAAACGGCTTCAGGCACTCAGGTTGCACTAATCTATTCCTTATGTGGATCGCTGCTTTGCTCTTTTTGTAATGATGCCAGAGGGTTCTCCAGGACCCTCAGGTCCCCGTTTCATTGGCCTGTTTGGTGTAGACTCTAGATGAACAATAAAGACCAATTAAAAAACAAAAGTACTAAAGATTAAAAATCCTGAGATTTATTGTCTGCCTTTAATCCCAGGTCAAAAAAACATACCAAGCTGTCTCTCAATCGTCTCCAGCTGCATCTTTTTCTGTTCCATGTCTTGTTTCTTTGCCTGTTCTTCAGGAGAATTCATTAGTTTTATGTGATCTTCACGCTCCTTCTTTGCCTCATTCCTCTTCTGCAGAATTGATTGATACTCGTGGAGCAGGTCTGTCAAGCAAAACAGGACACATTAAAGCACAATTTGTTTGAACAGCATCACAAAAATAAGCTTCAAAATATGACTTTGACAGACGTAACCTATTTGTTCCTTAAGAGCATTGTAATGATCAGGGAGGGGGGCACCAAACACTTTAAGTGCAGCAATAGGTGGCGCTTTATTGTGTCTGCCTCCAAACTTGCCCTTGGAACTGACTCTGTCCCCTTGCCTGGTCAGAATGGTGGGGCAAGATATATGGTTCTGCACCAACTGTAAACAACAGCACATTTAGAGGGACAATAACCACCAGTTCATTATTTTTTAACTTTATTGTTAATACAGCTCTAGCAGCAAGCATCACTCACCTTTGCTCTGTAGCTATTTGCTGAGACCAGGTCATCCATTAGAATAGTATCACCCAGTATATTTTTAAACACTGCAAAAGAAGCACCAGCAGAACACTTTCAGACTTGTAGTAAGAAATGTAAACATTGGCACATTTAGCAGCTACTGAATGATATAAATCTGTCACATTTAACCATACACTGTCTCTGAATATATAGACAGAACAAACTTTTAACAAAGTTACTACAGAAAACTCACAACAAAGTAATTTTAATGTGGGGAAAGAGCCCGTTTCTGCTGCTGTGACGACACCCCCACTGAGGAACCCCTCAAGCCCTGAGACACTGGTTCCCAGGTGGAACCGTTTACCCAAAACTCTACAGGGGTGGTGGGGCCATGAAGAAAACACCCCAACAAACTGTAAACACAGAGACCTGGGAAGTTTCTAGAAAACCACAACAACCCTGAAGTTGTACTATAAATCTGCAAGGAAAAACAACCAGGAAATGTTACACAGCAGGGGAAATACATCCAAGGCAGCTCACCGGTCTTACAGATCTCCTGGTTGTGAGGGTAAGTCAGTAGCTCTCTAGCATAGACAGGATTCCCAGGGGGATCAAAGAGCGGGCGACCATTCCTTATGTGAGGCAGCGGTCTGCAAGCAATTCAAATGTTAGCCGAGGCTACAGAAATGATCTGAAACTTTGTTCCTGAAGTAGCTAAATCAAACCATGTCTTTGTTTTTAAAGGACCATACTAGTGTTTTAGAAAGATTGATCTCCTTACCAAAAATATAGCATGCACACCATAGTTTACATTTTTGCTGATTTTTTTCAAATTCATGACAAAGTTCATGTGTAGGTGTGTTTTTCCTACCGTTCCATGCAGTCATTGACAACCATCAACTTCTGCATGTTTTGAAAATTAATCCACAGACTCATTGAACTTGCTTGTGATTCGCCACAGTCAACATCAAGCCTGCATTATTTTTTGCCAGAGTTACATTGGCCTGCACCTAATAATATCACCATTATTGATTAATCCTCATATTATTTTCTTGATTAATCAAATAGGTATTAGTTTAAAAAATGTCAAAGGACATCACATTCCCAGAGAACAAGGTGACATCTTCAGATATCTCGTTTTGTCCACCCAACAGCCCACATCTAGTTTTATTGGACATTTAAATTACTGTGGTAAAAAACAGAGAAAATCAGAGCAGGAACAAACACGTTTGGCACTTTTGCTTCAAAAATGATGTGAACAATTAATCTATTTCTGATCCATTTCCTATTCATTCAGTAGTGGATTATTT
>NW_018128106.1:8181-15394 GCF_001952655.1 Monopterus albus | reverse complement strand
CGATGAGAGCATGAAGGAAGCGCTCATCGTTACTCACGTGAGAAGAGTCACCAGGCTGTAAGAGGAGGATGAAACAATACACAGCAGAGATGTTATCACACAAAGCGCCAAACTGCCTCTTTTAAATCACGGTTACTTTGATTTAAAGTTAACAGTGGTGCATTTACTTAAGTTGAAAAGAATATTTCAAAAGAGAGCATTTACCTTCCTGTTTAATATGTGTTCCTTATAAATTTCCTCTCTGTTCTTCTCTTTTTCCTCAAACCGCTTTTTTGACAGAACCAGCTCATGGACATCTGGGCAGCCTATAGGTTTGCTGATCATCTAATAAATAAATACAAGTCTGTGGTCATTTTTGCAAATATAGATTTTATACATGTCCAAAGTAATGACTTGACAGTTCTCTCATAGTTTTAAAACTTTACATTAACATTAATAAGCACCTGGCTGAGCTTTGCAAACCCCTGATTGGCTGAAAGTTGTCAATAACTGGACAATATAATTAGACAGTTATGACATATTAGATTTGATGTGCTTGACTGCAGTTCTAAGGTAATGTGCCAGTATTGAACTGTAGCTTTACAACAGTAAGGCTTTGTTAAAGAGCTTGTTTTGTTATTTAAAAAAAAGGCACAAATAGCTTTTTATAAAAAATCTAAATCTGACTGATTTCTCATTTTGTGTGTCACAATACAAGGACTTACTCTGGTGCAGTCCCCCATGTAGAAAACAGCCTGTTTGCCTCCAACTCCAAAGTAAGATATATCACTGTTGATACTACGAGGGACAGGATCGGGTCGAATATATTCCTCTTGCTCACTGTAAAAGACAAAATAAACCAAACTAAAATTAGCACTTCACGGTTGTATACCTCCGCCAACTAGTCAAATTCCTGGGAACAGGACAGCCATGAGGTCACAGTGACCTTGACCTTTGACCACCAAAAGCTAATCAATTCATCCGTGAGTCCAAGTGGACACTTGTGCCAAAAGTGAAGAAATTCCCTCAAGCGTTCCTGAGATATCACGATCACATGAATGACCGTACGGGCGGACAACCCGAAAACTTAATGAATCCAGCTACAGCTATCTCTGGTGTGGTGGTATAAAAAACAGACAAAGTAAAAGTTCTCATACTGGATTAAACACCTTGGACAATAATGGCTAATCTGAAGAACTACAGTAAATCACACCAACCTTGCAAATGTGCTGTTTTGTCTTTTAAACTTAGAGAGTCGGTACACAGCCCAGTTCCTGAGCTTCTCAGAGCTCATTCCACATCCGTTATCTAACACAATCACTGCAGGTTTCCCAAGAGTTTCGTCAAACATCTGGAAAACAGTGGGAGAAGTAAGTCACAATTAGACAGTTAGCTCTAAACAAAATGCACAGCCTGCTTAAACTCATGGCAGTAATAGTAAACCAGTGAGCAAAAATATTTAAATGTGTTTATAAATTACATGCAAATGCAGAACCCACCATTCGTATTTCTATTGTCCTCATTCCTTCATTTTTAGCTGTGGCTGACAAAGCGTTGTCAACCAGCTCAGCAAGCGCATAGGCTAGAAAAAATAACAAGAACTTGTAAATCATGAGTGATACTATGCAGCTTAATGTCTCTGTTTATGTCAAGTATACCAGCTTGTGTTTAAATCATGCAAGCACTTACGTATTGGCTTCTTGCCCTCACTAGCATAGTACTCATATGTACCACACTCGATCAATGTGTCAAAATGAGGACTGAAGTCGATTTGCTCCTTTGTTGACGATGACAGAGTTTGGTTCACATGTTGCAACAGGTAGATGGTACTGTCATCCTTAAGCTCCTCTACAAATAAAAATGGACAGCTAATCTATCTATCAGATGTAAATACTGACCTATAACGTGATGTGATAGTCAAGTATTTAAAATCATTTATGCTCAGCAAAGTCGGAACAAAGTCAAAAAAAACTTTCACAGGTGAAAAAACAACCATAATGTTTTCTTTTTCTCATCTATCATTTATAGAAGCATATTGTTTAGATTCTGCACAAACAAAGAACAATTTACTCACGAAATCTGTCAAAATCCAGGACTTTTCTATCCGTCGTGGTCAGTACAAATCTTCCACGTGAATAGATATTACATTTCTGCACAAAAAAAGTTAAAGGTGAATGTCTATTATTACTTATTTTTTGTCCTTTGTTAAAAACAGTCAATTAATTAGTCAATCATCAGAAGATTATTGCATGTGACAATTATTTTGATTATCAATGAACCGTTTCAAGAAAGTAAGCAGATTTGTCGACTGTTGCAGCCCTCAATTTAAGATAATGGACAACCCGTTACCTCTAAAACAAAATAAAGTTAGCAAACATTACCTTGTCCAAAGCTGCAACAAAGTCATTGAAGTCCCAACCACCTGTTTCCAGCACTATCTTCGTGTCCTTCTTGTTATCAAAACGGAAATCATAAACAAGGATCTTTCTGGAAGCTCTTCCTCCCCCAAACGAAGACATTTTCTCAAGTCAACGTGCAGATACACTAAAGTTTACTGTTGTCTTCTCCGTGTAACATTAACAAGGCGTGTCCCCTATACCGACCTCACTGAAACAACTTTGTTGATAACACGCTACAACGTAGGCGGTTTTGGAAAGCGGCCATATTGTTGTGCACCCACTTCCTCTCCTCCCCGTGATGCGTTGAAGGCGCACTGGCATCCAATTCTAAAGCCCCTCTCCTCTTCAGTGTGGATCACATGATTCCGGCGCAAACTGAGGCGGTCTGCCGATTAGCAGCCGGACCTAATCGAACAAAATACCGATTTGCCATGTAATATAAATCAAAATTAATGTTTAGAGCTGTGCCCACTACTCTTAACCTAGTAAGTATGCTCTCCTCTTGTTCAAGTCATATGTTCGAACTGTAATAACCAGCCACATCAGCCTCCAAATAGGAAATTCCGACATAATCTGGTTGCGGTTCAAACTGCTGCAAGTACATATCATAAAACAGTAGTTAATTAAAGCTATTTATATCACGTTCTCATAAAGTTCGCACTGGGGCAAACCACTTTATAATCATGAGTGAACACTACACGCCCCGAGATTGGAAATATTTTCCCACTCTGTCCAGATAGAATGAACGCAGTACGCGCTCTACGGAATGTCGCTTGGGACTCTTTCACTTTCTATTTCCGCGAAATAGTAGCAGAGCTGTTGCTGATCCCAAGGTAGCAAGCTTGTTGATAAAATCATGTGACCTGATCACACTTTTCAAAGCACATGACTGACTTATGTCGATAATTTTGCTGAGTCCTGTATCCGGGGTTAGGAAACTGACCATATTTCTTGCAGGTGTTAAATGTGACAGTTCGATTGTACTTTCGTTTTGTGGGTCTAGTCATGTCACTACTGATGCTTTCAGTGGCAGGTAGAATGACAACAGAGGTTGAACTTGGTGAAAAGACACTAAGAGAATTGGTGTCACTGGGTACAGGAACGTGTTAGGGTGATTTTTATTTTTAGATAGAATTGAATAAAATTAGTTAGGGTTTTTATTATATAGTATACATAAGTCTATATACTTTAATCTTACAATTGTGTTTATGTAGTTACATATGTTGTCTTTGTCATAGTTGTATTTTGTTTGCGTATGATAATTCTATCATAGTTAAGATTTAGTTTATAGCACACATAAGTTTACCTACTTTAATCTTACAGTTATGTTTATGTAGTTACATGTCACCTTATGTGTTCATTCAATCACTGGTCAGTGTTTACTGTCTTAACCAACTGGAGCACTGTTTAACATCAAGGGGACTGGTTCACTAAAACACTGAATCTCATTAGATTTACAGCTTTGGCAAAGAGGGTCCACAGTTGATTTATTGTCACCACCTGGCTAATGGGCCAGGGGAGTTATAGTTTGCTGGGATTCCTGGGATAGTTAAACTGAGATTAGATCTGAAGCCAGGAAGAGGAGAGAACTTCAAAGGTAGAACCATCACACACACACACACACACACACACACACACAGGCAGAGCAGTTTTATTGGAACTGGAAAGCAATGCCTAAAATGTAGCAGTTAGTTGGAAACAAAGAAAGAAGTAAGTGTCTATGTAGGAATTAAGACGGTATAGGGGGCTGTCGATGCCCATTGGAGCAGAGAGGACGATTGGAGGACGGACGGACTGAAGGACCAATCATGGGAGAGTTAAGTCTAAACCACGGCTTCTCCCCAACAGTTTTTGACCAATTGGATAGTAGCACCTTTTCATACAAATATTGTATACCGGCAAGTTGAGGACACTCTTTTCTGTTTATCCTAAACAGGGAAGATCCATGTGCACATGATTATTTTGATACGTTAATGCATAATAAATTTTACATAGTGAAATATATATCTTTTTATTAGTCTTCTCTTTTCAAAAGAAAAAGAACTTTCCTCACAAACGGGACAGGAGGGCATTGCTGTCAATGGCTTGGGGTAAATAACTCTGAACTTCTCCTTTGTACCGTCTTGAGAGGAAGAAGCTAAAGGCTGAAAGGAATGACCAGGACTGATCTGGAATTCATGAGCCTGAATGTGGGGTGATGATGGCTGAATGAAGGTAGCTGATGGTTGGAGTTAGTGATGACCGATGAGGCTTTGCTGAAGCTTCGACACAGTATTCACACAAATGGTTTGTTAGATTCTAACCTTTCTGTTAGAAATTAACCCAATTCTTTTGTTGGAAGCACGAGAAGTGACGACAGGAGAGGACTGTTTAAAATCAACAGAAAGTTTACTGAAAGCCTGATTACAGGCAAGTCTTACAGCGCTGGATTCAGAGAGCCAGAGCTCCCGCAGGAAAACCAACTTCTGAATCCTGAATCATGTTTTACAATGCATTTTATCTTCTTGGGCTGCTCCGCCCTGGACAGAGGTACAACATTCAACAGCTTTTGATCCTATTCTCCATTTGGTGTGAACCAGCGCTCCCCTTGTTTCAATGTGTTAAAGTCTAGGTGTGTGTGTGTGTGTGTGTGTGTGTGTCTCTCATGTGGTAACTTGGTCTTGATCAAGCACACAGAAAAATGGGTTAACTGGGTTGCAGGCCCCCTATGTGTGTGTGAGACAATAAATATGCTAAACTGGCCAAGTGGTCATCTCAGGTGATGAGATCCCTGTGTGTGAAAGACACCCCCTGGTGGGGCAGACCTTGGGATATGCTATGTGTGTCCAGGTGTGGGCTAGTGGGGCTTTGTTAAAATGTAAATAGGCCGTCTGGTTGTCTGGGGGATGCAGACATTCAGAAGTTACAGAGAGCAAGCAGATTCTACCTCATTACAATTGTAAGACACATAAGCAAAGAAAATAAATGTATTAGAAGAATAAATGTATTAAAATAACGAAAGCTCGGTAGTTCTGCACAATAATCAATACAGCTGTAATATGTATAATCAAGTAAGATAAAGTTATGAAAGGTAGCTAAAGGGAACTAAAGGTATGAGAAGTAACTCAAGCTTATAAAGTAACTAGAGTCTACAAGACTCAAATCTTACAGGCTCATTACTGGAGGCTTCAATGACACAGTGCTCGAGTACGACATCTAGTGGTCAAGAAATTGAAGTGCAGTTAAGAAGTGTCGCTTATTGGTTCATGGATTGTTTGGGATTTGATTCGCCATGCACATTCCTGTTCGACTACACTACATGGTTGCATGGTTTCAAGCTGATACAATGAAATATAAAATAAACATGGACACATTTTGAAGACCATGTTTCTTATGTGGCACGTCTGAGTGTATGTGCTCCTCACCTATATATGTGTTATGAAAACATTTAAATGGTGCTGCTACATTCATGAGATGTGGTCTACAAATTCAGACAGATGTCATTTTTACATGGGACTGGTGCAAATACAGAATACAGTATGGACTTTGGCAAAGTTTGTTTTGGGGTTCATTGTATATGCTATTTTTAAGCTTCTTCCGGCTGTTTGAAACCAGGAACTCACAAAGACGAAGTAGACCACTTGTATATATAAAAAATAACCGTGCTGGTTTATTCAAAGAATCACAGGTAAAATTAACATTACACGTCCAGATCTCTTCCACCTCCGACCTGCACGCAGGCAGACGAAGTCTGAAAGACCCTGAACCATAATGCCTATACAATTTTATCACTTGGTTGGGATAGCCCATTCTACACAGCAACGTCAAACCGTGACGTCACCTGATATGCCAGCTTTGCAGCTGACCATAACAATAGTCAAAACATGAAGAAAGTCAAGGTGTGTGGCTGTTGATTGCTGGTGTGTATCGAAGAACATTTTGACCTGACATTACACATAAGAAAATATTATGATTACCATTACAGTTACACATATCATAATAATAGCAATAACCTCCTGCCTGCAAACCATCTTTATTTAGTTGTCCTTGGCCTATATGCAGCCTGCAGAACTCATGAGAATGACTAAGCATTTAACAGCCTGAGCTAGACAGCCTGGCTCCACTAAACATTACTAATACAACAAATCTCTAACAAATATCTATCTGACTATAAGCTATTATTTCTCTGTAGCTTCTTCCAGTTCTTTTAAACCAGGAACTCTCAATGAGACGAAGTAGACTGCTTTAGATTTTATAAAAAATAACCGTGCTGGTTTATTCAGAGGATCACAGGTAAAATTCACATTACACGTCCGGACCTTTCTCTCACCTCTGCCTGCGCGCAGGCAGCAGAAAAGCTCAAGATCTCTGGACCCAACAACCTATATAATATTAATCATTTTGGGCTATTCCCATACTACAAGGGGCGTCAAAACCGTGACGCCACCCGATAAGCAAGCTTTGCAGCTGCTCTAACGTTTAGCCAAAACATGAGGAAACGTCAAGGTGCGTGACTGTTGTTTTCGTGGTGTGTATCTAAACAATTGGACATAACCTTACACATTAATACAAATATTAAGACTAGCATTACAGTTGACACTAACAGCAGTTTTCCTGTAACCTTGACGTGCCTGCAGTCTGGACTGCAGGCTGAATAGTTAACAGCCCAAGCTAGTCACCCTGTCTGCACTAAACATTCATAGACAACAGATCTCTAATCCATATCTATCTAACTAAGAAATAACCTAACAGTGACCTTAACATTGCTATGCTGGTAACGTCGTTTAATAATTATTTTTCAACTAAACATTTTATAGTTAGCCTATAGGTTTTACAGTTTCACTATGTCGATTGAG
>NW_018128106.1:0-7240 GCF_001952655.1 Monopterus albus | reverse complement strand
TTACAATTAACTGAGATATTGTGGTTGTGAAAGATCCTTTTTAACTTCTCTGATAAACCAGCCACATAAGGGATTACAGTGTTGTCCCCTCTTGTTCCCGATTTCTCCCTGTTGGTGTTGGGTCTCTTCCTAGCTTTGGTGAAGGCCCACTTAGGGTATCCACAAGCCTTAAGGGAGTTCTGGATGTGTAATTTTTCTTTCGTGGCCCCTTCTACCATTGTGGGCACTTCCTCTGCCCTGTGATTCAAAGTTCTGATGACTCCCAGTTTGTGTTGAAGTGGGTGGTGTGAGTCAAAAAGCAGGTATTGGTCTGTGTGTGTAGGTTTCCGATATATTTCTACTTTCAGGCTTCTGTCCCCTCCCAAGTGGACTGCACAATCCAGAAAGGCCAGGCAGTCATCCCTGGCATCCTCACGAGTGAAATTGATGTTGTCATCCACCGAGTTGATATGCTTGGTGAAAGCTTCTACCTCCTGGGTCCTGATTTTAACCCATGTGTCATCCATGTAGTGGAACCAATGGCTGGGAGCGGTGCCAGCGAAGGAAGCCAGGGCTTTCTTCTCAAATTCTTCCATGTACAGGTTGGCAACTATAGGAGACACTGGGGAGCCCATAGCACAGCCGTGTTGTTGCCTATAGAAGTGTTTAAACTGCTGGAACTCTGTTTAAACACTACTTACTTCCAGTTTAGGGGGCACTTCTAGTCTTAGTCAGTCCCAGCCCGAGAAGATAAATGTAAACGTTTGGTGATGATCGATGCTCTTGGAGACTTGCCATCTCTCAGGGCCCAGCGCTGTAATAACTCTGCATCTAACCAGAAGAAAATAAATCTACTTAAAGCTGATTTCTGTATCCTGAGTGTTACTTCTTGGGGCCTTCAGATAAAAGAACCGGGTTAGAATTAAAACCTTCTAAGGACTGAAACCACACCGAGGGGGATAAATATCTCCGACTCAACACCAGTCAGTCAGAACTGATGAAGCCTCTTGGATGAGAGGTGAAACATCTTCGATCTAGATATCCAAGTCCAGTTGATTTCCAAGGTTATTTCGGTTGCGGTTTACTATGACCTGGATGACTGAGAATCTGCACAGATATCTCTGTATCTACAGTGATTCTCCACTAAATACACAATCTGCTACAACACTACTAACTCTCAAAGCAATTAACGCAACAACAGCAACAAACCAACCTACTCTTCAAAAACCGATTCAAATGAACGCCACTAAATAGGGATATCCTGTCTCTGAACACACTCGATCCAAAGTGATTTACATGACAAACCGAACCAATCAGCTGATTCACATGACGTCCGACGAACCCGACTGATTCAGACGTCACTCAAGTGATACAAACTTCACTAGTCACCAGTGACCGAAACATGCCTCGGCACAGTGGTTTGATACATTTGCTTTATGAGCTACCGTGCATGCGTTGGAGCCTCGGGTGTCATAGGCACTAGCACTAGTTGGAGTTGCCGGCGCTTTGTTTTTGCCTGTCCAGCTGTAATTGGTGGCATGAAATATGTGTGCAGTTGATGGGGGTACTGTGGAGGAGTCTTTGGCTGTAGCTTTGCTGCTGGTAGAGCCTCACATGCCACTGGCTGTGCTTCAGGCAGGTGAACCTTGCAGAGGTATTATCACCTCCTGCCCCTTCAGCCGTTGATTATACCACTGGATTAAAGTGGTCTGGTTTACCTAAACCTCACTGCACGTAAAGCTGAAGGGTAGTTTGTTGACATTACAATGCCGTTCCCCAAAGTTAGCTGCCTGATCTTTCTTTATTCTTGCAAAATTAGGGACCACCTTGACAGGCTGCCCTTTACTTGCTTTTTAGGGCTTCTGTGAATATCACACAGCCTGACAAAAATGGTCTCAACCAGACAGCAACAGTTTGGCTATTGAGCTGGGGAGCCACTCGAACCCAGGATACATCTCTTTGTGCTGTCTACACCTGGAGTGAAAACTGCTGTCTTTTTGGGGGACCTGAAGCGACCTGTCAGCGTAACGGTGATGAGAAAACACTACAGTTTAGAAATACATTTTATTTGACAACCCTGTTAATGGTTAAAATAACAGTGGGGATATTTATTCATTTTTAAGAGTAAAGTGGTTTTGACTTGTTACATGATTGCGATGCATCACTTTATATTGCGAAAGGATTTTGTTTTAGAAAGCACATCCGGTAGAGAAAGCACATCCAGTCGAGTGGACACTAGAGGGAGCTTGGGTCCTGTCTCCATTCATTAAACCACTGGCTTGAGACGTGAACGGCCGCTGTTGTTTCTTTGGCTCAAGTTATTACCCTTTTTCAGGGGCTGTGGTCGTAACATCAGCAGCCTGTTTTGATGTCTGGCAGCATAAACCACCTGGTCCTTGTCAAATTGACTCATATTTTGCCACAGACCAACAATAGTCCTTGCCTGCTGGTTGGTCAGTGTCAGGCTGGTCACTGAGTGTAGCCCAACCAGGTACTCTGCCAAACAGTCTACACGGTCCATTCCAGGTATATTTCACTCATCCACAGCCTGGAAATTGTAAAAGTGATAATTAGATTGGCCACATTAATTATGTACTAATTTAATGATTAACTATAATGTTTTATTGGAATTTCATACAGTCTGGTTTATTTGTGAATGTAGTGAATGTGCACTATTTGATAGACTAGTGATTTTACAGTATGAAAGAAGTAAAGTTGTACTTACTGTCTGTAAAGATTGAACTGGTGAAGGTGCAACAGGCAGAGCCAGAGGCTGGCCAGACAGCACAGGTGGAGGCATAACAGGCAGGGCCAGAGGCTGGCCAGACAGCACAAGTAGAGACTGTAAACACAACCTTTATTTGTGGCTTACATACAGTAAAGGCTATAGCAGTGTTGTGATTTTACAAATTAGTTTCACATTTACCATAATCACTGTCTTTACAGGACTTGACTTATCTCTTGTGGATGGACCCGTTGTCTGGTCTGAAGTGCTGTTTGATGTCTCAGCTGCAGGAACAATCTGCAAAGCCAGAAAGGATGCCTAAAAATACAACAAACATTCATAAGTCAATACATTGAGACACACCAACAAATAGAGAGAGGGGTGATAAAGAGAAAAAGAAGAGTTTTGAGTAAAAATGCTAATTTACTTAAATGCTCAAAGTGTTATCTATTTTTTTATCTCTTTCATCAAAAATGTAGTAGTAGTTTGCAAAGTGAGTAACAGCAGTAATGATGTTTGTGCTTGAGCAGTTTCAGTTTACATTTACCATAGACATTGCTGTCCCAAGACTTGAAACACCTCTGGCAGATGGACCAGCTGATGACTCAGCTGCAGAGTGAACCTGTGAACCCGTGCCAAATACAAAACTCTAGCATTACATTTTTGGGTAAACACATTTCAGCAGTTTTTATGCTGTCTTACAAAATCTAAAGCATAATCGTTAATGAAAAAAGAGATGATGCTACTGAAACTGGTTAGTTCCTATTACTAGTTGATTTATAACATAAATGACGTGTCAGTATTTTAGTCACTTAAACTAGTAACAATACAGTTTTACCTTCTGATAAAAACCATACCATTTCTTCTGCTTACGTACAGTGCTGTCGCCCCCACTTGATGATGAAACTTGACCAAGCCACACTGGACCCAATAGTTAAACAAATGCAATCCATCCCAAATGAAGGCACACCCGTTCGTCCTTCAAAATCCCTATTCTCAAGATATAAAACTCAAAATATCTGGTACTCCTAGGGGTCGTCTCCTATTCTTCCCTGTTTCCATTCTTAAGGGCCTGTCTACTGTCTACTCAAGGCTGAATAAGACTGGACTGAAGTGCCACATTTTATGAGGTTAGCAACTTTGGCATTGTGAAAGCCACAAGCGCAGCTGCAACTTTCCTTTGTTGGGGTCATTTGTCCTCTTCTATGCAGAGCGAATTTTCCATCTGCAGGCATAATAATAAAAAGTTGTTTTACAGAACTGAGAAACATTAACTGAACATTAACTGAACAATTTTATAAAAGCAATGTGACAGATTCAATACCAGCCATAAACTAGTCAAACTGACATTATTATAAGCAGTTAGTTAGCTGTTCTGTATCATGCAGGTGTCTTTTAGTAGGTTTCAAGAGTTATAAGCTCTAACATTACCTTAAGATAGAGGTCATGCCATTTCTTTTGGCGAGGAGCAGGCCTGTTTCCCTCTCTGGATGGCCAAACACCAGTGTGGGCAAACGCTCGCAGACGTGAGAACCACTCTGTGTCTGCCATGGCCTTATGCGACTTTTGAGATGCCATCTGAAATAACAAGAAGACTGTGCCAAGCCATTAACATCAAGTGTACTGCCATGAAAATTACATTATTAAATATGTTTTAAACTGTGTTTTAATCAATATATTAACCAACCTATGTTATTCAATGGATTTTAAAGTTTCAGAACAGACCAAAGACCACAGGGACCTGTGAGAAACTGCTTGTGTGAACTGAAGGACATGTTTTATCTTTGTTTTAGTGCTCTGTGTGTTATTATATGTTCAACCAAATGGCGTTCCAGACTTAAAGGAGCCAGCAATAAACTGTTACTGCCATTTACTGTGAAGATAAACAGATTGTTTAGTGTCTGAGGGGTTATCAGGGCAAACCCTCTCAAGTTCTCTTTTGCTGTTTTAAATCTTCTTTACAACTTGATTAACGCCTGGGTTGCGTCTTCAGGGAGTTCCCTTTCTCCTATATATTGTGATGTTTAGACTAAGCTCATTCAGACAACTCTGTATGCTCATGCTGACTTGTCTCCTTGCTGCAAGATAGAGAATACTGCTATAACCATTCCAGTGACTTTGTTGCTCCGTTTGGAAATTCTTCTGACAACTTGGTCTTTTGAGCCGGATCCTCAACATCTTCTCCCTTGCCCAGGTTTGGACCTGATACCGTGCACGGGGGGAGGTTTGAGTCCTCCCTTAAGAAAGTCCTCGGTCGCGTTTTTCATACGAGAATGATTTGACTAATGTCAGGCCAGGATCTGCTGGGTGAGCGGAAGGTGACGGGATTCTTCTGATGACAAGCATGACTTCACTGGAAAGGTAGGAGAAAACTGTGTGAATGACGTATTGTTAGTGACAAAACGGTGATGACTTGTATTTTTGCCTGAATAAAAACATGACGACCTTTTATTCTAACCCAATTTACTAAATAGTCAGAGAAATGAAGCCTAATAATAATGTACATTGACAGAGTGTGATCCTTACTCCTATTTCAAGATTCTTCATAACAACCTAAATGAGAAATAGAGAGACACATAAAACTCCTCCTAATTTCGAGATTCTTTGTAAGAAATAGCTCAAATGAGAAAAGAGAAGCCAAGATGATCTGGACACAACTGGGAAGTCTTATTCCCACCAACCCTCACGAAAGCCTTGTCAAGAACAAGACACTTTTCAACCTTTGGCCGCTAAAAAGTACACCGTTTCACAATGTCCCCTTATTTTTAAATGGCACTGGTTCAGGTCTTAGTTCTTCACTAGATATAGTGAAGAACTAGGAGACCTGAACCACTACCTACTTCTTCTTCTTCTTCTTCTTCTTTCGGCTGTTCCCGTTGGGGTCACCATAGCAAATCATCTGTTTTCACCAAACTCTATCCTCGGCATCCTCTACTCTCACCCCAATTAACTTCATGTCCTCTTTTAGCACATCCATATATCTCCTCTTTGGCCTTCCTTTTGACCTCTTGCCTGGCAGCTCCATCTCCAACATCCTTCTACCAATATAACCACTATCCCTCCTCTGCACATGTCCAAACCATCTCAATCTGGCCTCTCTGACCTTGTCTCCAAAGCCGACCTGAGCCGTCCCTCTGATGTTCTCATTCCTAATCCTGTCCATCCTGGTCCCTCCTAAACAGAACCTCAACATCCTCATCTCTGCCTCTTGTCTTTTCCTCACTGCTACAGTCTCTAACCCATACAGCATAGCTGCTCTCACTACTGTCTTGTACACCTTTCCTTTGATTCTTGCTGACACTCTTCTGTCACACAACACTCCTGACACCTTTCTCCACCCACTCCAACCTGCCTGCACTCGCCTCTTCACCTCTTTCCTACACTCCCCATCACACTGGACTGTTGACCCAAAATACTTAAACTCCTGTATCTTCTTTGTATGCCCCTCCAATGCTACGCGCTTTGCTACCCTTCCACCTGGTCTCCTGCACACACAGTATATCTACCTTCCTTCTCTCCATCATGTCCGCCAGCTCTCTACCTTTCCCTGTCATTGTGCCAACGTTAAGAGTCCCTATTCTCAGACCTATACTCCTGCCTTTCCTCTTCTCTCTCTGTCTACGAATCCTTCTACCGCCTCTCCTTCTTCGACCAATAGTAGTCCGATTTCCGCCAGCACCCTGTAGGTCAGCAGCACTGGTGTATGGGGTGCCGAATCTAAAAATAGCACTTACACTAGTTTTCTCACATTTAGCTAAATGTGACAAAGTCTAAATGCAAATGTTAAATGTCTCGCCAAGTGTAAAAATGAATTACAGTGCAGCACACAGCCCCGCCCATGATGCTGAACTCGAATCAGTGATGCTGACTCAAAGACCTCAAACACAGCCTCGCCCACACCTGACTCTGGGTCCGTGGGAATGGGAGGGAAAGGCTGTGGAGCTACAAGTCCCAAGAAAAGGTTACACTTGTCAGGTTTGCCCTGCCTCTTTGGCCTCTCTCACCTTCCTCACTCTGTATCTCTCTTTCTGCCCTGATTGCTTATCACGTACACCCCTGGATTGTCACCAGCTGCACTTCATTAGTCTGCCCTTACTTATACCCAGCTCACCTCGCACTCACTTGCCAGTTTGTTCACGATCACAGGCCCTGCCTTTGTCTCTCTAAGGATTATTAGTCGTTTGTTGGTTTTTTGTATTCCAGTTCCCGTATTGTTTTACGCTGGTTTTCCCGTTACGCTTTTTTTGTTTTCTCTTTTAAGTCAGTTCCAGTTTCTCTGCATGGTCTGTCTTTTCCTCCGGACCTTGGCACCACTCAACCCTTCCAG
This sequence comes from Monopterus albus, assembly GCF_001952655.1. Classification (NCBI taxonomy): domain Eukaryota; kingdom Metazoa; phylum Chordata; class Actinopteri; order Synbranchiformes; family Synbranchidae; genus Monopterus; species Monopterus albus. The sequence continues at coordinate 209 of NW_018128106.1, read as the reverse complement.
ACAGATTGATGCACAGTCACCAGTTGTCGGCCATACCAACTCCTCTCTGCCTGTGTTTTCTTCCAGTAGCCTCCATCACCCACCGACCAGCCCAGGAGTGGCCCTGCGACGCAGCTCGGCCCACCTCTTCCAGCTCTTCATTCCACTACTCCTGCCGCTTGTGTTTATCACCATATTGCACGGTACTATATTAAATCACTGCTTGCACT
>NW_018128105.1:681577-682704 GCF_001952655.1 Monopterus albus | reverse complement strand
TCAATAAAATGTTTGTGTCGGGTTTTTTGTGTTTTTTTGTGTGTGTTTATATTTATAATACAATACAAAACTACAAAGCAGCATTTTATGTTTCTATACCACAGTATATTTTAGTCTTGGTCTCACAGAGCCGTCTTTATCTAGGTTTGGTCTCATGGGGCACAGAGAAATAACATTGTGTTGTGAATGTGTCCTGTGACAAGTCTGATCAGTTTGCTAAAAATCAGTGGGTAAATGGCTGAAGTACATAGCAAAGAGAGTGATGAATTAACAATTCAGATCATGGACTGTAGAACAAACAGACGCCATGACAGCTCCCAGAAGTGAAGCCACCGTGACTCGATCACCCCCTGGTGGCTGGTTTCAGTATAGGTCATAAATCCTGCCTCTCCTCCATGTTAGTGGATGGGACATGAGCCAAATTACACTCAAAGTGCAATTTCGATTAAAAATTTTTTTTTCCAGAGGTCACTTCTGTTACTTTCAGTTGCTGATGGTTTAAAAGTGGTCATTTATTTGGTAAGTTCTCTTTGATGATAAAACAAAGATTTACTGTAGTTGATTTAACACTTTGACAGTCTGATGCTGTCGGTCCACTTCTGGTCACTACTGTGTAGAAACTGGTTCCAGTGAAACAAGATGGCAGCAACAGTATTCACAGTATTTTGTCTTGTTTTGGCATAGTGGAGGGACGTGGTGACTCTATGTCCATCATATACAGTATATGTCATTGGTTGAGATAGATAAAAATCATGAAGGAATAGTTGAACTAGTTAGCTAGAGGTTTAATTACTGCAACCTTAAAAGCCTGTGGAACATAACCTGTTAACTCTTAATAGAGTGAGTGGGTTTATTTACAGTTTGAGCGAAGCCAACTGAGTCTAATAATGAACAGAATGCATTGTTGAGGCTGTCATTGTTGGCATCTACATGAATATTAAAGTCACCTACTATGATTACTTTATCTGTACTAAGCACTAAATCAGACAGAAAGTCTGAGAATTCACTTAAAAACTCTGAATAAGGAGCAGATGGACGGTATACAATAACAAACAGAACAGGCTTTTGAGTTTTCCAGTTTGGGTGTGAGAGACTCAGGGTGAGACTTTCAAATGAGTTATAACTAT
>NW_018128105.1:678097-681503 GCF_001952655.1 Monopterus albus | reverse complement strand
ACTCAGTAATAGACCACAGTACCCTGAGATCAAACCTTTCAAGGATGAGTGAGTTTGTTAAAGACATGTAAAGCATTTGGTCTGGTCGATATATGGCCAGTGGTGGAAAGTGATTCAGTACTTTTACTCAAGTACTGTACTTAATTACATTTTTGTGGTATAAGTACTCTACTTGAGTATTTTCATTTTGTACTGCTTCATACATTGACGTCACTACATTTTAGAGACAAATAACTTACTTTTTTATATATATTGTTGTTTATTGAGTATTGTTCCCTTATGTCTTTGTTTCTGTGACAATGAAATGTGTGTGTGTGTGTGTGTGTGTGTGTGTAACTAAAGCTAATAAGAATAATATTTGGTAATAGTTGAAGTAATGTGTGTGTTTTTTATGTTCATATTGAAGATTAGGGATGGGATGTGAGAGCCCCAGAAAATCGGGGAGAGGTTTAGAGAACAATGAACCGAGCCCCAGTACTCTTGATGACATGAGCTGGAGTTCATCTGGAGGACAACAGGTGGATGCTGTAACCTCTGGAGGGAGATGAGGTGCGAGCTGGATACGACTTGGCTGAGTCCCAGACCTCTGGACGACCAGTGGCTGAGAAGGAAGACCTGAAAATGAGGATCAGAAATGCAGAAGCATTCTTTTCTCATTGATCACCATAACTTTGACTCTAAAGATGAGTTGTTTTAGGGTCAGCATGTACAATGTGACCATACATCATGGTACATTACAGAGCCATCTGTGACTATCCCTGGGATGAGTGGGAAAGTGCTTTTTAATATTTGAAGCAGTGTGGTGTGTGTTATATGTATATGTTGACATTGAAGGTGAGGGACGGAATGTGAGAGCCCTGGGAAATGATGCGATGAACCTGACACATTTTGGGAATGGGGTCCTGTCAATCGAGCATACGGAGGACAGATGTTTGTTGTTCACATGTAAATGAAGAATGGAAATGTCAGCATAATCAACACCTGATCTTTGTTATGATCACCTCACTTATGATGATAATAAATACCCTTTGAGCATTGTCTTATGGTGTCAGTGTATTTGTGCTTTTTTCTGTGTTTTCCCACTATTTATAATACAATACAACACTTTACAAAGCAGCATTTTATGTTTATATACTACAGTATATTTTAATCTTGGTCTCACAGAGCCGTCTTTATCTAGATATGCTCTCATGGGACACAGAGAAATATCATGGTGTTGTGAATGTGTCCTGTGATAAGTCTGATCAGTTTGCTAAAAATCAGTGGGTAAATGGCTTAAGTACATAGCAAAGAGAGTGATGAATTAACAGTTCAGATCATGGACTGTAGAACAAACAGACGCCATGACAGCTCCCAGAAGTGAAGCCACCGTGACTCGATCACCCCCTGGTGGCTGGTTTCAGTATAGGTCATAAATCCTGCCTCTCCATGTTAGTGGATGGGACATGAGCCAAATTAAACTCAAAGTTCAAACCAGATACATTTTTCCTAGAGGTCACTTCTGTACTTTTTGGTAGCTAATGTGTGTGGTTATTTTCTGGTAAGTTTTTTTTTAATAAGTTGTTTTATGATATAAAGATCTCAGTTGATTTGACACATTGATTGGACATCTGATGCTGTCACTCCACTTCTGGTTGCTACTCTGCAGAATCTGGTTGCAAAAAAGCAAGATGGCGAGAGAGGAGAGTGACCAAGAAAGTGAAGGCTGCCTGAGAACATGTTTTTTCAGAGTGACTCAGTATATACTCAATGTCCGTGCATACTCAACCCACTGTGTCCCTCCTCCTAGTAAAAGCCTGGAGGGTTAAAGCTGCCTCATGGGGTCGCCTGTGGTTGTGTGCTGTGGTGCAGTATAAGGTAGTGCTGACAGCACCTTACATGGAGGTGACTGGGCTGAGACTGGGTGACTAATGTAGTTCCTTAGTTTTCTTATTCTGTATCTATTTGCACTATTTCCACCATCTGCATTTACAGCCTTGAGAGAAGCAGAGAGTGTGGAGAGTACTGCTGCATCGCTGTGACACAACTGGCTGCTTGTCTTCCCTTAGGCTCCTCCTGCTGGTCTACATAAGGATCTGGTAGGTTTTCTTCATGTAATATAAAGTAGTTATCAGAAATGGTGGTGATTAATTCTTCATCTTTTCCAATATGAATGTTTGCTGATTTTCAGCATCTTCTAAACTTAATATTTTTGTATTTTGGGCTCTTAGTCAAACACAAGTATTTGAAAATGTCAACGTAGATTTTGACAAATTGCAATGCATATATGTATATATACTCACTGATCTTTTTTTTAGGTACAACTGTATGCAACTCAATGCAACACGTCTGCCTTAAAATCTATGTTTATGAAGCTCAACATGTTTTGGTTTTTGTGAAATTGTCATAAATGTATAAATTCAATTATGTTTATTATTGAGGTCCTAGTTAAAGGTGGTGTTGTACTGGACTAGTACTGGACTGGACTGTACTCTGCAAAGTCAAAACGGGCCATTTCCCCTGATTTGTTCAGTGAAACAAAAAAGCACAGAAATAATCATGAGATTATCAGTTTATTTTCACTTATCTATTCAGGACTTTCCTTTAAGTTGTCACCCGTCTCATAATGAGCATAGCCACTGGTAGATAAATAGTGGCCCTCGAGCCAAATTCATCTCTCCAACACAAAATATTTGGCCCCTGATAAAAAAAAAAATTAGACCAGAGCAGATGTGTGTTGACATCAGTTTTACAGAAATGACCTTCTCATATGTTTTCCTACTGAACAACTACAGTACTTTGATGACACTGGTGAGAGGCAGAGTGCATTTGTTTGTTTATAACTGGAAGCAGTTGTATGAACTTCTTGGAAACATTCATGTAAAATAAAATCAGTATAAGATATTTTAATAGCAGCAAGTCCTCCACCCTCTATGACCCAAACGGTCATTTGTCCCTTCCTTGAGCATCTCCTTAAATAGCACTCCGACGTTAGTGCTGTGATGAAAATTCCCTTATGATGAGATTTGAAATAAAGACAGTTCATTTATAAACATGACGTATTTATTATTGGTCAAGAGAGTACAGTTGACCACAGATCAGGTCTGTTTCTGAGTGCACTAAAGCAGCAAGTGCAATGTTTTGTATTTTAAATGTTCCTTATCACCCCTCACCCAGTTTCCAGCATCAGCACAGCACAGTCTTGGAACAGAGAGTTTCAGTTCCCATGGAGCGGAATTTGCTCACCTCTGCTTGGATGACTCGTAATCTCTTGTAAGGGTATTCTTTGAACTGGAAATCCCCTGGGTCCCCTCGGGGCCCAGCTCGTCCTAACAGGAGTGAGTTTGGACTAATGTATTCCACACAGTCCTCTCGACTTTGTGTCCTAGCATCAATGGGTCTTTCATTGGCCAGACTGGCTACACCC
>NW_018128105.1:644005-677420 GCF_001952655.1 Monopterus albus | reverse complement strand
GGTGAGTACAAAACCCTTATTTCTCTGTACACAGACCCATAAGTATCAGTTAGTAAATACTCAGAACACTTGTTGGTGTTTTTGTAACTTTTGGTGCTTTTCTTTCAGAAAATGAATATTGTGTTCCTGGTCTTTGCTTTTGTGGCTGTGATCGGTGCAGCACCAGTACCAGACAGTGATGCTTCACCTGAAACACCCACAGGTAACAATGTGATCAAATGTGATGTGGTGTGTGTGATGCACTTCAAATTAACTACCTGTTTAAACAATGCTTCCCACAACACCCACAGATAAATGGTTTAAATCATTTGTTTCTATAACCTCACAATTTTATTGGAAAAACAAGAAACCTAAAATTTCTCTATGTACACTCTGAAAGAAGAAATCATTAGGTGCCCTAAAGCGCCAAATTTCCAATATTACTACTTGGCAAATCAGCTACAGTATTTAGTCAAATGGATGGAACTATCATACTTTTTTGGACAGTGTTCACTGATCCTAGCTTATCATAAAACAGCGAAATATTATTTTATTCAAAAAGGCATTTACTTTCCTTATAGTCAACAAAGTTTTGACAATAATGGCTGAGATATAAAGATGACTGGGACGTCTTGCAAGTTACTGTAGCTAAATACTCATTTTATTTCTTTCCTCATTTTCATATTTATGTATTATATTATATAGTTATTTAATGAGTATTGTTATGTTGTGTCTGTTTGACAGTGAAATTGTGTGTGTGTGACTAAAGGTAAGAAAATAATATTTGGTAATATTTGAAGCAGTGTGGTGTGTTATATGTTGACTTTGAAGGTGAGGGACGGAATGTGAGAGCCCTGGGAAATGATGCGATGAACCTGACACATTTTGGGAATGGGGTCCTGTCAATCGAGCATACGGAGGACAGATGTTTGTTGTTCACATGTAAATGAAGAATGGAAATGTCAGCATAATCAACACCTGATCTTTGTTATGATCACCTCACTTATGATGATAATAAATACCCTTTGAGCATTGTCTTATGGTGTCAGTGTATTTGTGCTTTTTTCTGTGTTTTCCCACTATTTATAATACAATACAAAACTACAAAGCAGCATTTTATGTTTATATACTACAGTATATTTTAATCTTGGTCTCACATAGCCGTCTTTATCTGGATATGCTCTCATGGGACACAGAAAAATATCATGGTGTTGTGAATGTGTCCTGTGACAAGTCTGATCAGTTTGCTAAAAATCAGTGGGTAAATGGCTTAAGTACATAGCAAAGAGAGTGATGAATTAACAGTTCAGATCATGGACTGTAGAACAAACAGACGCCATGACAGCTCCCAGAAGTGAAGCCACCGTGACTCGATCACCCCCTGGTGGCTGGTTTCAGTATAGGTCATAAATCCTGCCTCTCCATGTTAGTGGATGGGACATGAGCCAAATTAAACTCAAAGTTCAAACCAGATACATTTTTCCTAGAGGTCACTTCTGTACTTTTTGGTAGCTAATGTGTATGGTTATTTTCTGGTAAGTTTTTTTTTAATAAGTTGTTTTATGATATAAAGATCTCAGTTGATTTGACACATTGATTGGACATCTGATGCTGTCACTCCACTTCTGGTTGCTACTCTGCAGAATCTGGTTGCAAAAAAGCAAGATGGCGAGAGAGGAGAGTGACCAAGAAAGTGAAGGCTGCCTGAGAACATGTTTTTTCAGAGTGACTCAGTATATACTCAATGTCCGTGCATACTCAGCCCACTGTGTCCCTCCTAGTAAAAGCCTGGAGGGTTAAAGCTGCCTCATGGGGTCGCCTGTGGTTGTGTGCTGTGGTGCAGTATAAGGTAGTGCTGACAGCACCTTACATGGAGGTGACTGGGCTGAGACTGGGTGACTCTAATGTAGCTCCTTAGTTCTTATTCTGTATCTATTTGCAGTGCTTTCACCATCTGCATTTACAGCCCTGAGAGAAGCAGAGAGTGTGGAAAGTACTGCTGCATCACTGTGACACAGCTGGCTGCATGTCTTCACTTAGGGCTCCTCCTGCTGGTCTACATAAGGATCTGGTAGGTTTTCTTTCTCCTGTGCTGTAATCCCTAAAAGAGGTGTGTGTGTGTGTGTGTGCCCCCTTTCCCAAATTCATATTAGCTCTTTAAACACTGGAAATGGCCCAAGACAACTGCAAAATCTACATTTGACTGAGGTGATTTTCCTTTAGGGTTGCAACTATTGATTCATCTGTCAGATTTATTTAATGGATGCATGTTTTATTCAAAAATGTCAAAGAGTGAAAACTGCTCATCATAATTTTCCACAGCATTGTCAAATGTCTTTCAACCAAAACTCAAAGATTTTCCATTTAGAACAGCAAATCCTCACATTTGAGAAGTTTGAACAAGAGAATATTTGTTATTTGCTATATAAAATATATATATCACATGACTGAGTAGTTATCAGAAATGGCGATTATTTTTTCATCTTTTCAAATATGAATGTTTGCTGATTCTCTGGTGTTGTATTACGTTTTATTGTTTTACTGTTTTTTACATTGTATGAACCAAACAATTCACTGATGAATCAAAAGACAACAGACAAACTGAGCCGCATGCTTCACCTACACCTGGACCGTGACCACAACAAATCGCTGTCCAGACCTACACAGTGCTTCTTTTACAGATTACCATCCCATGAGAAAAAAGACATAAATAAAAGCACTCAGATCATTCACTGATTTTATTGATAGGTACAACATGAAGACAATAAATGTACACTGTTCTAGAACAAGCAACAATAAGACAACTGTTTCTACCTGCCTCTTGCTGCAGCTTGCATTCCTCTATTCATCTTCCAGTTCATTTGATACTATATCTTTTATCACTACTCGTGCATACACCTTTGTCAGACAGAGAAGACAAAGTCTGTAAACACCTGCATTACATGTACATATACATAATCTATACATACAATCTATATGAACAGTAGGTTAACAGAAAGTGCTGTATATTCATGCTACAGTGCTGTGCTAAGTCAAGACTGACAAGTATGCTTTTTCTGCCTTTAAAAAACCCTGAAAATATTATCTGTAAAATTTCATTTTTTTTTTTCTGTTGGACATTTCTTTACCCCCAGACACACACAGAAAAAACCTAATGGTAGTTACAAATAAAATAACTTCTTTAATAAGTTACCCAAACTTTTTTCAGAAGAGCTGCAAATGAGTTAATTTTAATCAGTGAAATTTTGCTGATTCATAAGGATAATTAAAAGAACTTATTAAAACTGTTATATTTTGAGCAGTTAAATAAATCCCACGTGCTGCTACAGTTTGAAGTGTATGGTTGTAGTGAATATTAACTTCATACAACATATTCAAAAAAGCAAATTTACTGATGCTTTCTCTTGTATCTACATTATACAGTCAAATACTAAAAAGTACAAAATAAAGTTTATGCTTCATAGGAGACAGATGAGAACTAACCCAAATCCTGTGATGATGAGGACACACTAAGTTCACATCAGTGGTATAAAAATCGTTGAATAAGGCAAAACAATAAAGTACCTTATGATGCGTGATTTGAAATCAAAGCTTCACGCAACGGTGATATGACAGAAAAGAAAGTAAAGTGCCTATTGAGAGTTGCTGTACATGAGCAGAGGTTTGGAAAGTGTTGTTTTCAGTGTAACGACAGGTGGAACTGTCCTCAGTTACAGAGTGCAGAGCTCAGCGCAGTGAGTTGGTGGGCATACAGTCGCACAGAGCCCTCCTCTCCACCCTCAGCACCAGCGTCTCTGTCTGCAACAGACAAAATGAAAACGTTCCTGCATTAAACATCAGCTGAACTCAGGGCCATCGTCCAGTATTTTTGAGGGCAACCGTTTCAAAAATTGGCATGAACAGTTCATTTGTAATACAAGATCAGATATTTGGTTTTCTGCATCTGAATTAGAATAGTTTCCCAGTGTTTCTCTGCAATATTAAAATTATGCAACCCCTAACCAGGCAAAGTTTGCACAAAGAGGGAGGCTTTTCTGTGTGTGTACCAGAGCTGGATACTGTGAATAAAATATAGAAAAATGATTTTTGTTTCCAAATTAACATGGAAAATGTTATAACACTTAATACAAAGGCATACTGATGATTTGTAATAATAATAATAATAAATACAGTAAACACATTCAGTGGCTGCTAAAGAGAAAATGGTGTATCAGGTAAAGTTAAACTCTTTAAATACAGTAACTCCCCGTGCCTGGGTGGGTTCTCTTCCTCCCACAGTCCAAAGACGTGCAACTTAGGTTGACTGATGACTTTAATTTTCCCCTATGAGTGAGTGTGACTGTGTGTGATTGTTTGTCTACATGTCAACCCTGTGATAGACTGGTGACCTGTCCAGGATGGACCCCACCTCTCGCCCAGTGTCAGCTCCAGGCCCTCCCTTCGCCCTATTCAGGAATAAGCGGTATAGATAATGGATGGATGGATGTTTTAAAGAATTTTATTTAAATAGCCTTAAAAGGCTTTGTAATCTGTAAAGCAATAAATAACTGAAATTTTTACATAAATATTTAATTACAGACATTTCAGAAACACATGTATACTTGGCTATTTTAAAAGGGGTTACATGTGAAGCTATTGTATTTATAACAGGGGCGTTCATAATGATATAATATTTTTTCAGGTGACTTCTCAACACATCCCAACTGTAATTTCTCCTAATTAGTTATTTATACATATATATGTATATATATATATAGTTATGAACAGATGAACCGTTTTGGAAGTTTGAAACATACATGGTGTCTTATCACTCTGCATTTATCTCTTTTTTTTTTCTTACATATTCGACTTTAATCGTTAAAATCTAACCATTGATGGGGGCTGCAAAGTAGCTGCAGCTGGAAACTGTACAGACATCACAGTTGTTGTATTACTTCTCCCGGTGTAATAATGTTGACCTCTTTTCTCTTTGCTGAATAATCAAATAAATATGTCACACTCCTTGGGAGTATATTTATCTTGGTGAAACACAACACACAGAGACATGAGCATAAAAACACTATACATAATAAAACAAAATGTATGACATAAATAAATAATATTTAAACCTAGCATAAAAGCTCTCACTAAAACAATGCATGTAAAATCATCACCATCATTGTTCACCAACTGGTACATCATGGCCATTTAACACTTTGATATCATGTGAAATGAAGAATGTCTAAAATAAAATCATGAAAAGGGAATAACACACAAAGACATGAGGGAACCATCCAGCAGGGAGGGACATACCCTGGCATCAAGGTTGAAAGCTGTCTTCTTTAGATCTTGCAGTGCCCTCTGCATGAACTCAAATGCGTGACAGTCTACACATGGGCGACCTGGAAATAAGAAAATCATTTAAAAATAAGAAGGGTGGTTGTTTTCTTGGTAGAATCTAAATATCCCCCTTCATTTCAAAACTGACCTTCTTGTCATTCATTGGGTAAATATACTTTAAAGAGAGTCTGAATAAATGTTAAAACAGATCAGATTTTCCATGTGAAAAGGGTCGAAAACAGGAACAGGCTTTCAGAAATCAGCTACAGCAGCTGTAAAACATAATTATAGGTATTTTCCTTAAAGCCTCTTCCTTGGTTAAACCTAGTAGAGATAATAAAATATGTCTCAGAATAGCAGTGCAGGCCCAGTTTCATTTTGTGATGTATCTACTAATTAACATGACCCTATTCCCACTCAGAAACCCCTGCGAGGACCTTGACAGTGTAAAAATAGCGCTGTGGCAGACCTATTTACACCTGACAGCCATTAACAAACTGCACAGAACAGGCAGAAAAAGCCCAAGCTCATATGTGAATCCACCTACTTTCGGCAGGAATGACAGTCCCGGTCTCCTGATCCGCCTCAGCTGCACCGACACAGAGGAGCTGGACCGCCAGGAGGAGCACCGCTGCCTGCAGAAATCCGCTGGATGCCATGGCGAGGATGCGATCACTTACCTTTAGTGCGGAGACCGAAATTTGCTGGTGCTGTCTGCATAAATACAAAACAGGAAAATGTCCTAAACGACCGTGCGTTCAAAGAAATCACAAACCCAACGGGCTTTGTTTAGACTATAGTCCAGTTTTAATCGATGAATAATTCTATATTGTTTGTACCTAAAAGCACAGAAGAAGCATTCATGTCTGTTTGTGAAGCTGTATGTGAACCCACCGTTAATCAGCCGATGATAATTTGCAGAACACCAGGCCAGCGCAAGATGCCCACCGAGCGTTGTGATGGTTTTCTATAGATTAACGTGGCGCGCATGCGTGAGGCTAATCTAGTTTAGTTTGGCAAACCGGAGTCAAGACTTCCGGTGACAACATTCAAAATAAAAACATTAAAGAACGTGCAATTAATCTATTCACGGTCTAGATTTATAAAAGGAAATCTTTCTTTTAGCTACAACTTATAGGCTTTTAGAAACTGTAAGGGATAGTTATTAAATTATTTAGGATACTAATGCATTATAGATCCGTTATTTAAGGAGAACTTTTTGGGTGCCAGATTTCCTCTAGCATGACACTGCCTGCCTTTAATGGAACTCTAATTTATTAGGGAGACTTCCCCAATGAGCTGCTTGATCCCATTATATTCTGGAAAGGGGCTGCAGGTCATCTGGATCAAAGTTCATTTAATAAGTGATTATTAACATTCGTGGCAATTTTGTACTGAAGTAAAAATGAGTGGTTGTATATTTACAATGCAGTGATGCTATTTTTATTCGAAAAATAGATTCCAATACTTATTTTAATGATCATAATATATATTGAGCAGATAAAATCTAGATATTTTATAACAGCAGATATATCTACATGAATTCCTATTGTTGTAATGTTTTGAGACATCCAGAAATTATAATTAACTATTTAGAAGAAAATGAAAATCTAACCACATTTTATGTGCTCGGCCAATACCTCTTCTAGGGAGGGTCTCTAAATAATAAAGTACAACCTTGCATCTCACATTAGTTGATATTCTGCTTCACAAGGGAATGTTTTAAAATTAAATTAATCAATTCATAAAATTACCAGCTGCAGCCCTGGCTTTTGGAGTAGCTGAGGCTCTGGGGGGCCACGTTAGTGTCACATGTTCAAGTAGTACAACAGTTTGTTGTGTAAAGAATATGGAATAGATTCTGTATGCAATACATTAGTCAATCATTTTTAAAATCACGAAATGGGTAAAAATAAACAATGTGGACTTTACTGTCAGTTTTTCTCATAGACAGTTTCATTTGTAAAGTGAAATGCGCCTAACTTGTAGATTTTATTAACAAAACAGTACAGACAACATATGAACAAATAAACAAATAAAACCCATCAAACCAGATATGTGGGCACAGTATTAAAGGTAAAAAAAACACCTGTTTTTATTTTATATTTGTCATTGGTTCATTGTAGATAAATGCCAATCCAGTCCGGTGTGGGCGGGGTCCTGACTGCTGTTTTCTTAGGTAGCCCGTTAAAATGCCCGAACACAAAACACTTCTTTTTCCAAGATGGCGTCGATGAAGGACAGCGATACCGGCCTGTGGCTTCATAACAAGCTGGGATCCACGGACGAGCTCTGGACGCCTCCGAGCATTGCTTCTCTCCTCACCGTGTCTGTCATTGACAATATACGACTGTGCTTTTCGAGCTTATCGCCGCCGGTGAAGCTGAAACTTCTGCTCGGGATGCTGCATCTTCCTAGGCGGACCATTGACGAGGTGGGTTGCTGCTGAGCGTTAGCTAGCTAGCTAGTTGTTACCCTGACAGGTAAGGTAAGCTATTAACTTAGATGAACACATAAGTAAAGAGCTCATTCTCCGGCTAGTTGCTCTAATTCAAAACACTGCTCTTCCTTAGTGTTCTTACATCACTTGTCAAAAATCTAACAACGCTGTTAAATTTATCATTTAGCATTAGCTTGCTATTTTCAACTACTGGCGGTGGTTAATATTAATAGCTAACGTAAGAGGCAGGAAGTAGTGAGCCCTGTGATTTAACCTGCAGTTTTACCTCAGTTTCAAAAGAACATCAGCTTTGCACATTTGCGTTCACGTCAGGCTGCCACGCGACTATCTTATCCTTAACACATAATTTTGTTTTTCAGTAGTGGCGTAACGGTGACAGCAGGTAACGTTAGCCTAGCGGTTGTCGTACGGACATTATGGTGGGATGGTCACAGAAAGCTATCTGACTGAGCTGGAGGGCGGTGCTAGCTATGCTCCCAAGTATCACTTGTCTGGCTGTCTAAAACGTTGGACACCCACCATCAATCAGTTTGTTACATATTCAGGAACAAATAACTGTGTCCAGTGGTGAAAGAAGTATTGCGATGTTTTATTCAAGTAAAAGTAGTTGCATACACGTATTACATTACAAGAAAAAGACCTGTAGGAGAATGTGTATAAAGTACTCAACATAAGGTGTATTTTTGTATTAGTACTGATGGATCACTCAAGTGTAGCTAGTCGAAGTGGAGACAGTTTTAGCTACTCTTTTGTAGAATATAGTTTTTAAGAGAACTAATCATAAAATATTACAGTATGTGATTATGCCATATTTAAACAAAGTTTAAAGGTTCTGCACCATGTTCATAGTTCATGCACCTTGTTATGTAATCCCACTTTACTTTGCAGTACAATAAACATTTTTTTAGTTGTTTTAGACATTAACTGTGTAGAAATCCAGCAAGCATTCAACATTAGTAATGGGGATAAAAACAACAGAGAACGAGTCAAAGACAATTTTTACAGTGCAGATTTTAAAAAATCACTGGGGTGGTTAAATAGTTTTTAAAAATGGTATTAAGTTATTAAGCATTCATCAACCCATCTGGCAGGATAACACATTTAGTGTTTCACTACCACCATTTTCCTCTCTTGCCAGATGAAGGAGGCCCTGTCAGAAATAATCCAGCTTGCTACAGTGGACTCAGAGCCCTGGGTGCTGATGGTTGCAGACATACTCAAGTCCTTCCCAGAGACTGGCTCTCTCAATCTGGACTTGGAGGAGCAGAATCCAAATGTGCAGGATATTCTGGGAGAGCTCAGGGAGAAAGGTAGGGAATGAGTTTCTAATGTAGCTGTGGTGGCCCCTCACCAACTGCTGCTTGACCCCATATGTATAAAAATGTAAATATAATGGCACAGCAACTCGCCATAAGCCTTGCTTGAAAAGAATAGGATGTTGCATGTACACTTAAAATAGTCAAATTAGTACTGTACTTGCACTGATTTATGAATGTAGATCCCACCACAATGGTCTCTGAGTGGAATAGTAGATTTTAAATGAAAGCCACACTGTTTGTCATGTCTGTTTGTCTCCTGCAGTTTTGTGAAACTTTTTAAATAAATACAGTTTGAATGAATGTCTAATGTGGGAATTGGCAAATTAATTTAAACAATACTGCTCTGGTAAAAGTACTGCCAACTCATGGTTGGTTAACCAACATTAAACAGTGCATAGTTTATCTGATGGGTGTGGGAAGTTCATCACTTGTTATAACACCCATTAAACATACATGGTGTATTAGTGAGAATCACCAAATGTAAACAAAATGGAATTCAACATGTGCCTTTTAATTTTAAGGTCAGGGACAATGTTTTGTTTAAGATTTAATCCTACATAAATTACAAGGATTGTTATGGGACTGAACCATGATTTATTTTTGAATCAGTGACTTGATCTCTGCAGCCAACATAGTATAACATATCCTTATTAGGCTCATGCCATACACTGTATGTACACACCAGGAGTAGTGACGGCATGTAAAGCTGCTGTTTTCTGACCTGGGGCTTTATCCTCGCAGTCAGCCACTTTCATTAGGTTTTAAAACACCTTTTTTAATGTGTCTGTTATAATTCACTTTGCTAATCACTCAGAGCTGTATTGTCACTATGCTTTAAGTGTTTGACTTTATAATGAGTTCTCCGTGTCACATTTGGTGGTTTCATGCTTATGTTGTGACGACCAGCTGTTGAAAAATGTTTTTAAAACTGCACACAATATATATATGTAGCAGGATAGGTAGTTCATCCCTCACCGTCTTAATTTGTCCTCCTGAATATTCATAAAAATGTGTTGCTTTATATTTTAGAACGGGAAAGAACCTATTTTAGCCGCTGCATGATAGATTTTCATTCAGAAAGCTTTTGATAAGTTTGCAAAGCTGTTTTCCAGCTGACCTTCATCTCTTTTTGTCCTCTCCTCCTCAGTGAGTGAGTGTGAGGCATCTGCCATGCTTCCTCTGGAGTGCCAGTATCTGAACAAGAGTGCGTTAACCACTCTGGTGGGACCCCTCACACCCCCTGTCAAACATTTCCAGCTGAAGAGGAAACCAAAGAGCGCAACCCTCAGAGCAGAGCTGCTACAGAAATGTGAGTTATTCTAAAATTCATCTGATACAGCCTGCCAGTGTGACGGAGGCTTTGCATACAAGGTCAAAGAAATCTATGTATATGTTGATTATTCATTATATCAGTGTTTGTTTACACATTCACTGTCTCAGAGAGCTGGTTGGGGTTCCCTCTGCCTCATGTCCAGCTTAAAATTTTTAAAATTACTTTCTGTTTCAGCCACCGAGACAGCCCAGCAGCTGAAGAAGACAGCCGGAGTGCCTTTTCACGCCAAAGGGAGGGGATTGGTCAAAAAGATTGACACTACTAGTGAGATGAAATAAATAAACACACTTATTTTTGTGTTAATTTGGGGTTTAAAAAAACAGCACCCTAGGTTGTCGGTGTTTCATTTTGGCAATCCAAGTCTGACATTTTTTGTAATATTTGCTACAAGAAATTATTCTGCAATCACCAAGAAACTTTCTATTCTGACTTCTTCACTGCTGCTGACCTATGCATGAATATTTGCATCACAGCACCTCTCAAGGGGATTCCTAAGGCACCATTCCGCAGCCCCACTGCCCCCAGTCTATTCAGCCCTCCCAGTAACCGCACACCTATTGCTCCTGCACGGACACCCCTGCGTAAGGAGAGGGGGGTCAAGGTAATGTCCTTTTATGTGCCACTTTTACATTGTTGTTAATGTGATTGTTTTGTTTTTTTTTTATTCAGTTTCGGCAGGATCTGTGAATTTGTGGATCAGATTTTCTCAACATTGGTGCTTTTCTTCTCCTTTTTAGCTGTTGGATATTTCAGAGCTGGACATGGTGGGAGCTGGAAGAGAGGCTAAGAGGAGAAGAAAGACTCTGGGTAATTATTTTCCAGTCCTTTGTCAGTCCAAGTTCTATCGATTTACCATGAACTGGTTAGTCAAGATGTTTTATTACTCTGGTGCTGATGGTGTTTTTTTTTTTTTTTTTCTGTTGTAGACACAGAGGCCGGAGAGAAAGCAGCTAAAGAAGAAGCTGTGGTGGAAAACACCACCCCTGACTACGCTGCCGGCCTTGTTTCTGCGCAGGTACTCAACTACACGTTTCTTTCTCTGTCACACACTTTCCTGTTTTCTTTTGTCTGTCATATCTTTCATTCTTCTATGTGTATCAACCAATTTTTATAAAAATGCTCACCGTTTTGTTTTTCAGAAACTTGGGACGCTGAATGAGAACCCTCTGCCTTCAACCAGTTACCTGCCAGCCACACCCAGCATGGTTCCCTCTTCCTCTTACATTCCCAGTTCAGAGGCACAGCCCGGTTAGACCATACTCCTCTGCTCATTTTCCTTGTTTGCGCAACCATTCCCTTGTAGCCAGGGCTCAGTACAGTACTTGCCTACACTTTGTATTTCAAAAAGGTAAAGAACATTTTTCTTTTCTACATCAAAGCAAATGCCGGTGGTGTGGGTCGGGAAACGCTTCAGTCTGCCCGACAACCAGAGGAGTCGGCAACAGCAGGTGCCACCGCCACCTTACCGGGCCAGTACAAACAGAGGACGCCTATGTACAACGCAAGCACCACAGCGAACCCTGCAACCCCCACATCCCCCAGCACGCCGGCCTCCACCCCAGCCAGCAATGGGCCCCCAGCAGCTGCGACTGCCAGCCAGCCAGAGACCCCCACCCAGCCTCCCAGCACACCTCAGACCCCCACCCCGACACCAACCCCTACACCACCACAACCCCAACCCAAAAAGAATCTCTCACTCACGGTAAGGTGTCCAAAAACACCCTGGGTGCTTTACATGGCAACTGTCTCTGGATACAGATCCTCCTCCTAAGACTTCAGTATTATGGAGTCTGTCCATTTCCTTGGATGTAATATTAAAGCTCTGTGTTGTTCTCAGCCAGCTAAATTATCTGCCACATGCTGTTTTTGCTCCCCAGAGAGACCAGATGTATGCTGCCCAAGAAATGTTCAAGACGGCCAACAAGGTCACCAGACCAGAGAAGGCCCTCATTCTGGGCTTCATGGCTGGATCCAGGGGTATGCGATTAATCTTGATACATACCGTGGGGTATGAATGTAAATAAATGAACACTCAGTTTTCTGCCTTAGTAAAATATGCAAAATAGCCTCCCTTTTGTTATCCCCGGTTTTCTTGTTGTTTCCAGAATGAATAGTTTCTTAGCAAATACTTGTCATCACAAAATTAAAATGAAGAATAAATATGGCCAAGGTAAAAATGTTCCTAATCAAGATAAAGTACACACGTGAGTTTAGCTGGACTGACAGTGTCCTCGCACATCAGATGGTTACGGACTTCAAATTCCAAGGCAAACATGGTGAATGCTGCTTTTCAGTTGCTTTTTGCAATGCACACCAGTTTTTTAGAGGCAGCAAAGGTGTAATCTTGCACATACAGTAGCAGATTCACTTTAGGGTGTTTCTGTAAAGAAATATCTGTAGGAAAATGAGAAACAGTAATATCACTAAGTCCAAGTGGGTATATGGGAACATAGGACCATTTTTATAGGGTAGGGAAGGTTATCCCCTGCATGCACCCACTTTGGCAAGTCTTTTTAGTAGTTTGAGGAATAAAACTGACATGTATTTGTTTCATTCAGGTGGTCCTCTTCAAATTAGTAATATATAGTCACTACAGTCAGAATGTAGCTTATGATTCCTTACCACTTAAAAACCTGGTACAGGCAGTAACAACCAGCGTGCTTACTCCTGTCTCTCACAGAAAACCCATGTCCGGAGCAGGGGGACATCATCCAGATCAAGCTGAGCGAACACACAGAGATTTTGCCCAAAGCCGATGGCACCGGCAGCACCACCATGCTGGTGGACACAGTCTTCGAAATGAACTACTCCACAGGACAGTGGACCCGCCTCAAGAAGTACAAACCCATCACCAGCACCTCCTGAGGCACTTCACTCGCCCAAAATGTCATATCCGCTCCACACACGCACACACAGAAGTATTTGCATACACATTAGGGCCAAATCAAACACTGGGAGGATGAGAGATCAAGGAGAGAAAGGTCCTACCTTTTCCTGCACCACCAGTATCCAGGATTCTTTATACAAATTTTTTTTGGAGGGGGGCGGCAGCCCACATACCCTTTTTACTGTTTCTTTTTTTTTTTAACGTCGCCTCCTATTCCTGAATGATGCTGGGTCAGGGGGGTGACAGCGTTTGAGTCTGAGCGGAGGCCTTATTCTCACAACCGGAACCTTTCAACATTTTTACTGAGGCACAACCATGTGGCGTGTCTACCAAGAAGAGAAAGTGAGCTGTCTGTATTTTTCTGTATGAATGTGACACTGGCAACAGTTTCCACCTTTCAGAACAGAATCATGGGTTGTGACAGATTATGGAACAATAATGACCGTCATCATTGAGGTGACAAAAAGCTCAATAGTTCTGTGCTGTCAAGTTCTGTTTGGAGGCTCCTAGTAGATGTTTAATAACTTTTCATCTTTTTTCAGAGGAAGAAAATAAAGTGACAGATCCCAGAGGGACACTTCTCATCTTTGTTCTTTCTTGTAGCCAATCACTGAATTCTTGTGCAGTGGAGCGGATACTTGACAACATGAAGCTTAAATGGGACTGGGTTCGTCTTTGTGGTTGAAAACCAGGAAAACCTGTTGTCCTCCAGTATAGGGAAGGATCATTGTGCTCACCTTTTTACCTCGTGCATTTCAAGGAAACGGTTCAACCAAGAAATTGTCCCTTACAAATGGTTTACATAGAAAAGACAAGTGTGCATGTACCTCCGCCAAGGCACAACATTCGCTCATGCAAATGGGTCGCTTGTGAAAAATGATATCCAGAACACAAAATGTGTCCTAAAATCCTTGATCTGGATTATCTTTTAGGGTATGACAGGCAGTTTTCAGATTTGACTTGTTAAGTCTCTCTCAGATTGAAGGTATACTGAGTCGCTCTCAAACACTTGTTTTTTTTTGTACACTGAAGAGGTTGTGAGCTGATCTGTTTCACCAGTCAGTCAGTAGCCTTTTGACTTGGGAGTGTGCCTCAAACCTGCTGCAAAGATTAGTCTATGAGAGAGAGAGTCTATGAGAGAAAAGGTCCAGACTTTTTTTTTTATTATTCAAACAAGTTGCAGCAGAAAACAAGCATCACTATCAATTAACTGCCGTTATGCAACATTCACAATATTGTGCAACAAAGGTTTTGTACATTTTGTTAGTGTTAAAACATTCTTGTTGTACAGTACTGTTGAGTAAGTCTGCTTCCTTTAACATTAACTGTTATATTGACTCTGTGATAAATCAGTAGTAAGTAGTTAGAGGCCCTGCCCACTGATACATGGGTGTCTTGTATTCTGACTGATTAGACTTGCTCAACATTGTGTTTGACTGTCATCTGCCTAGAACAGTTGGACCTGTCTGTCCTGGACAAATCACACTTTGATTATTCTTTAATGTATATGGAGTCGGGTAACAACAGCAACCTTCTAGCTTAGCTTCACCTGAATCTGAGCAGAGGTCTACTTGCATGTACCTTTTTTGTGTGTGTGTGTGTGTGCGCGCGCGTGCGCGTGCAGCGTATTTACAACCTTGAACCTTTCATGTACTGGCCTCTTGAGATTTAAAATGGCAACATTAGGTCTACTGCACACACACAGCTGTCTGGTTACTGAGTGCACAACCTAAAACTCATGCCCTCTAGTTCAACTGACCTCTTTGGATTTGTTTAAACAGTTTCACAGAGAAAAGGTTTGTGCTGCTGTTACTGTTGCATTATACTCGCATGGGTTTCAATTATTTTGTCCACACCAATGAGGCTAGGTTAAATAACATCTCTGTGTAATGCAGTACAGTTCAGCAGCAGCACAAACTACATCCTCAACAATCATCACAGCTGAAAAACAAGAATCACCTTCATAAAGCAGGATTTATAACAGGACTGTTGTTGCACTGCATTAGTTTTAGTGAGGTGAACCTTCCAGCTGACTGTATGTAACCTTGCAGCTGTCGGTCCAAAAATGAGGTAAAATTAAAGCTGTAAAGTAGAAGTGCTTAAGGTGTCCGGCCTCTGCCGGCATCTACAGAGTCCATGTTTTGCCACGATAATGTGTGTGTTCAAATAAAAGAGAGCAAATTTTTAAAGCTTGTGCTCAGGGCATAACGAACAGGGTAAATGATAAAACCACGACTGAGAATTGTTGGAATGGCTGAGCTTTCATTCATGCAAAATTGGTCTCTTCCACTTGAACATTCAATGCACTGATTGTACCTCTTGTTGACTGTGTGCTACAGCAAGCAACAAAGCAGATAGTGTACTGCAATCTTTAATCCAACCAGGGCCGCTCTGGAGGTTTGCTAACGGCTGTGACCGTGTGCTTCTATTTGGCTCCGGGGTCCCTCCAGCCTCCAAACGCCTTCTCCAGGTAGAGAGCCACAGCCAGGGTCAGATGGTCCTGCAACTTCCCCGCAACGACCTGCACACCCAGGGGCAGACCTTCCTCACCCAGACCCAGTGGGCACTGTGTAACTGGCAGCCCAAGGATGTTGATTATACCTGTGGATAGAGAAGGATGGGTGGAAATAAAAGGTAAGACTGGAGCCAAGCAGGTAGTGTATACACACCGGTCTGCTGCAGCCCAGAACACAGAGCAGCAGGACAGAACCAAACACTGGAATGGACCTTGCTAAAAAGCTGCAGATTTGGTTGTTGCCATAAAAATGCAAAATAATGCCACTGCTACGGCCCATCCAGCTTTGACTTAATAGCCAATCTGCTTGTTTAAAATAAATTGTGGTGTGACCCAGTAAACAACCAACTGGCACTGTCAACCTTTAAGCAGAGTGGAAGCTGAAAAATAAAGTCTAAACTTCAATATTGATGACTGTGGTTTGTAAATTTCAAACTGTGTGAGTTGGCAATCTACAAAAATCACACAAATCAAGTTACAGCTTGTTGAAAAAGGTTTTTCAGAACTCATTTTTGCTTCTACTTTGGTGTTTGACTGCAGAAATGAGTTGTAGATCACTGACCAGTATAGGCAAAGTCATATATTCTAAAGAGGGGGTGGTGGTGTCTGGGTGCCACTCTGGTGTGAGATGGGTAAAAGAAAACGCCGTCGGTTCCCAGCAGCTCCTCCACCTCCTTCTGCAGCTTCTCCTTCTGCTGGATGATGAAGGCTGAGGGTTTGGATGGCTTAATCATCTCCATCAGACCCACTACTGAAAATATCACACAGAGTTCAGTTCAGTTACAGCTTTCATCTCATCCTTCATGAAGCTACAGTGGTTTATTTTTTCCTAAATTTATTACTGGCGGTTTCTTTTTGTGGTTCATGTGATCCTTTGTGCAAGCAGTGACTGGGTGATAAAGGGAGCCTGTTGGTGAACTACTGTTTGTCATGTTTTCAATATGTTGCTCGTTGTGCAACATGTTGAAAAAGCTGTTAGGGAGCTGAATCAGACACGAGTTCACTGTGAGGGAAGAAACAGAGGGGAGTTACCTAAACGTCAACGGGGCGAAGGTGAACACCGAACCACTGTGGTGAGAGCCCAGTGTCTGAGGCGTCATGCCTTGATGTTTGCAGTCTATGCTAATGGACCGCTGTATAAAGAGCCTTTGTCAGTGTTCGTGTACAAGGCTTTGGGGAAATTTGTTCAGGGATCTGCTGCTAGTGGATCGCTGCCTTGGGGGTTTGGTTTGGATGTCTTGTTTAAAACCTCAGGCTCTTGAGAGCTGCTGGGTGTAGAATGTGGGTTGTGAGTAACCGCACTAGGTTGATGTGTTCCTTTTAATTTAATGTTTTACAGTGTGAGTGAATGGTTTCCAGCTGACCTGCTCCTTTGTGCTGAACGTTTTTACTTATCTAAACCATATTTTTGTATAATCAAGTACTATTTTTAATAAAACAGTGTTTTGTAGTTGCAGCTGCCTTCACGCTGTTGGAACCTGTTTACTGTGATTGTCAGGGTGTTATGTTAACAATAATGCATATTGTTTGCACCAACTACAACTTGAGTGAAGATGCTTAAAAACCAGTAACAAGTAAAAATGAAGCCAAAACTGATCAAAACCAGTTAGCAATTGTTTTTTCTTCTTACAAATGGCAGGCATGGTATGATCTGATTTTCCCATCATCCGTTTCAGCAGCTCCCACAGAGGCCACTTGGGTGGTCCCGAATCCCCCATCAGTGTAGCAAATGGCACAATAGGCTAAAGGAAGGAAGCAAACCAGGTATGTTGTTGTTTCTCAGGTCACAAAGTTCACACTGTGTGTTCGCTGGACACAGCACTGTGTTATCTGTTGATCACGCTGGTAACACTAACCTATGTTAAGGCTCCATACTCTATATAGCCTGTTATTACAACACCAAGCTTTGATTTACAAGTGATTTTACAGTAGTGCAGAGGCAATAAAATGGTAAAGCCCACTTGAGTCAAATATAAATAAGGACTCAAAGTCGTTATGTGTCGCTATAATCTTTGAGTGCCAGCAGTATTGTCACTATTTTATTGACTGTGAAAAGTACAGTACAACTACCTCATATACCATTAGGTGGTGTAGTTGAGTGGCTAGCGACCAAGGGCTTGGGCCCATCAGAGAGCCTGTGAGATGATTAATGACAGTTCTGTTGCATACATTTATAGTTTTTGGACTTTGTGTTTTATGAACTACGAATGAATTTTTGCTCTTTGAAGAAAAGTCAGAAGTACAGCATTTCTCTGATCAGTAGCAGAGTACAAATACAACATAGTATGAAATTGAAACACTACGTAAATTGCAAGTACTTTTACCCAACGCACTCAAGTCTTAAACTGAATATAAATTTGCAGTAAAATAAAGATGCATACAACAGTGTTGTGAATAGGTTATGTAATGGCACAGTGGTAATAATCACATCAGATGAACTGGAAGTCCTCAGAGAACAGTGTGCGTTTTACTCGTTTTATGGGGACATACACTCCCTGACAAAAGTCTTGTCCTATAAGGACATAGTGACCTAAAATGTCAACTTTATTTCTAATCATTCAATTGTCACAATAAATTGTTAATTTTAATGTCAAGGGCATTCACATTAACAACTGGGTGCAAAATGAAACCATCAAAAAGTGTCCTGATGTTCACAGCTTGGTAAAGCCCATAAGTTCTGTTGCTGCAAGGACAAAAGTCTTGCCATATCTTTAAAGGATTCAACCAATCACAGATTAGAGCGTCACCTGTGACAAATACTGTAATTAACACATTCCCCAGGTGTGTATAGGAAGAACGCCAGCACACCCAACCTTCATCTGAAATGCAACCTGACCTCTAACAGCATGCAAAAGATTAAACCACAGACCAAAGTGCTGATCATCAAGAGCCTGAAGACCAAGTCTCCTGCTGAGGTGGCAGACATCTTTAATGTATCTAAACATCAAGTGGAGAGGATAAGAAAAAGATATGACGAAACCGGTGAAGTTCATGACAGGCAGACCCGTAAGACAACTGTTCGAGAGGACTGTTTGTTGCTTCGACAGTCCAGGTCCAGCCCTTTTTCAACTGCAGCAGAGCTACATAAAAACTGGTCACCAGAAACCCCTGTATCTACAAGAACAGTTTGTCAAATTCTCTCACGCAGTGGTCTCAATGGCCGAATTAGTGCTCAGAAACCAGCATTAAACAGAAAACAACTAAAAAAATCGTGTTGCATTTGCCAAGGCCCACAGCTTGCAGGAAGGATGGACAGTGGAAAAGTGGCAGAAAGTATATTTTTTCCAATGAATCCTCTATTGACCTGCATCCCAATCATCACAAATACTACAGAAGACCTATTGGAACCCGCATGGACCCAAGATTCACTCAGAAAACAGTCAAGTTCAGTGGAGGTAAGATCATGGTTTGCAGTTACATTCAGTACGGGGGCGTGCGAGAGATCTGCAGAGTGGATGGCAACATCAACAGCCTGAAGTATCAAGACATTCTTGCTGCCCGTTACATTCCAAACCACAAGAGAGGGCAAATTTTTTTCAGGATGGTGCTCCTTCTCATTTTTCAGCCTCCACATCAAAGTTCCTGAAAGCAAAGAAGGTCAAGGTGCTCCAGGATTGGCCAGCCCAGTCAGACATGAACATTATTGAGCATGTCTGGGGTAAGCTGAAGGAAGAGGCATTGAAGATGAAACCAAATCTTGATGAACTCTGGGAGTCCTGCAAGAATGCTTTGCTATTCCAGATGACTTCATTAATAAGTTATTTAAGTCATTGCTGAGACGTATGGATGCAGTCCTCCAAGCTCATGGGAGTCATACATGATATTAATTCTTTTTCCACAGCACCATGACTTTATGTTCTGTACTATACATTATTTTGTTATGCGACAAGACTTTTGTCTAAGCAAAGTCTGACCTTTCTGTCCTAATTAAAAATCAAGGAATGATAAGATTTTATTTTGGTAAAATAAGCATAATCTAGAAGCCTTTGCCTTTCATATAAGCCACTTCTGATTCCAAATTATCAACTAGAAGTAAAGTTATTTGTTGTTCCTACAACTTGGATAGGTGACAAGACTTTTGTCAGGGAGTGCAAGTCAGTTTACACAGCCAGAGTGTGGACGAGAACAATGCAGTTTTTACTGTGCAGGCGTTTTCAGGTCGGGGTGAGAGTTATGGTTGGGCTGTGTCTCAGGAAATGAATGTAAATCAGTGTGAAGTCCTCTGAAGCAATGGAAACATGGGTGTGTGTTTGTATGTGGTATGCTGTGGCCTGGCAGCCAAACAGATTAGTGAGCCATTTCTGGGCAGCAGACTACAATGGGTGCAGTGACTCAGACTTAGCCTGCTTTCTCTCACTGTGACATGGACACAGAGTCTGGCAGAGGAACTAATGCCCGTTTTCCTCCTGACTCTCCCATTTAATCTTCACCAGGAACACTAAGGAAAACACTCATGAGAGGACACTGCTCTGGGTCAGGTTGTCAGGTGGACTTACTTTGCCCTCATAGTCAGGGAGGCCCATGTAAGTGTCCCAGATCTGAAAGCTATAGCGGAGCTCTGGGAAACGCACTTCTTGGACTTTCACACCAAGGTCAGCCTCCAGACGCGCCACCACCTGGACAACATCACATGATTGTGTCAAGTATTAACACCTTCCTGACATCCCCAGGTTTCCAGACTCCTAACTTATTTGACTGACGGCTTCAACGCACCTTCCTCTGAATGTCAAGGAGCTCTTTGCTGACGGGGCTCAACAGGGGATTGCTGCCAGCGTGAGGGATGCTGAAGAACCGCAGCTTTTTTAGGTCGACCTTCGTGTTTAAGGACAGCCTGCCAACACAAGTAAGCAAATGCGTTTACGTTTGTGACTGTCATATTTGCCTACAGTTCCCCTGACACCATCACTTTAACCTGGACAAGACAATTTATAAGTGAAACACTGATTTACAGCAGGTTGTTCCAGTTCAGGTTCTTGCACTCCGCCCATTATCACGTCCATGTTGCATAAAAAGAACTAGGATAGTGGAAGTAGCATGTGGGGATTCTGTGTGCAGGTTTGTGCTGCCAAACACCTGTGATAAAATTGAGTGTGCATGTGCTTCCTGATTGTCATATTTACATCAATGATTATACAAGCTTTTAAAAAAGGACAGGCAAATCTCACAGCAGTTCTTGCAACATAACTGTGTGCAGAAGGAAAGCGTATGTGCGCTAATATCCGTCTGAGTTAAATAAGGTTTATGAGAACAGACACTGGGACAGTTCTCACATGTTAGCGTTGGGTCCCGCCATGATCTTGAGCATGGGCAGCAAGTCCTCAGCATAGCGGCACATGGGACCAGTGCTGAGGTACTCCTCCTGTCTGCCAGAGAAATTAGGGTGCTGGTTCTCACAGGACACGACCCCTGCAGAAACGCATCACTGTTACAGTGCAGTTTGAGCTACTGTATAAATAAGTTTGTTAAATGTGGGACAGTAGAAACAAGCTGAGAACACAACGCGCTGATCTGTTAGCAATGTGTAAACGTAACAGCAATTTCCTCTTACCAGGAGTGGTCTTATGGCCAAATACACCATTGAAGAAACAGGGCATCCGGATGCTGCCGCCGATGTCTGCACCAATGCCAATGACTGAACCAGCTGCTCCCAGTAGACTGCCCTCTCCACCTGAGCCCGCCAGGGGAAGAGGAGAGATAAGTGGGTGGATCTGGCAGCCAGGTCAGGACCTTTTGAGCTGACAGCTGCTGTCCATCTTCTCAGTGACAGAGGCTACTACAACATTAACAACAGTTATTCTGTATTCAATTTTTCAGAGGACCAGATTGGTTACATTAATGGCGTCTCCCATTAATGAACCAGAGAATCTGTTTGTGTGTCTGCAGTGTACTGTGATATGATTGAGGCAAAACCAATGCTCTACCCAGAGACAAAGAGACTGACT
Organism: Monopterus albus; assembly: GCF_001952655.1. Taxonomy (NCBI): domain Eukaryota; kingdom Metazoa; phylum Chordata; class Actinopteri; order Synbranchiformes; family Synbranchidae; genus Monopterus; species Monopterus albus. Next base: position 655,665 of record NW_018128105.1, on the reverse strand, counting down.
GCAGCAGGAAACTGTTTTCAAAAAGTGTGTGTTGATTCTGATCCTACGTCAACAACAGCATCTGAAGAAGTGGTTCCTTCAACTGGCCATGCAACAGTCAAACCAACAGTCACTAACCTGAGCTTCCCCCCGGTATCCTCTCCAGGTTGTACGGGTTCTTGGTGATGCCGTACAGGTGGTTGTGGGACTCTAACCACATGCACAGCTCACTGGTGTTGGTGACGCCCAGCGGTATGGCCCCCGCTCTCTTCAGCAGGGCCACCGGTGGAGCGTCGACGGTGGCCACGACGCCTCGTCTGGAGATCAGCCCTGTGGTAAAGGGCATGCCTACACAACACACATATCAAACACTCACCTGCAGCACTGAATAAAATCACATTCTTATTTGCTAAAAATACAAATTTCTACTGATGTTACCCTGGAGGGCAAAGGCCTCTTTGACAGACAGTGGGACACCCAGTAAAGGCAGTCGGTCCTCCAGCACCTCCTCTCCTCCAGTTTCCTCCTCGATCAGTTTATCAACCTGGGCCGCCTCCTGGAGGGCAGCGGCAAACCTGGACAGAAAAAGAAATGATTTAATCAAATTCTGATTAATTCCTGATTTGACCAACAGTATGAAACCCAGAGATTTGCAGTTTACTATTATGTACAGACAGAAAACAAAAGCATCAAATCCTCACATTTGAGAATCTGGAAACAGCAACTGTTTGGCATTTTTGCTTTAAAAAAATTCTCCATCAGGTAATAAGGAAAGATTATTTCTTGCCTGTCTTTGACAACCGCGTTCACCAAAGGGTTGACTTCCTGAATCCTGTCGACGTAAGCCTGCACCACCTCCACGCTAGACACCTGCACAGAAGTGCATGTTAGGATTATTTACGCACAGAACAGAGAGCCACAGTAGATGAACAAGCCTAGCTGCCAGAGGTAAAAAAAAAAAAAGTCGAGGCAGTGCATTGCTCCATGTTAAATGTGGAACAGGTTTGCTGTTACAAAGGGAGACGAAAATAAGTTATTTCCCACGGATTCAGCTTAAAAAAATATCTATTAAATGCCATAATATTTTTCATACATATTCATATATAGTCTTTTTCCATCTGACTGATGGTGTAAAAAAGGCCCAAAGTTTATACTGTAGTGGTTACTTTCCTAGGTCAGGGCCCTTTAAGTTGAAGCATGATGTAGCCTATTGACGTCACTTCCACTGGGGCGTAGTATGGATGTCGAGTGGTGCTTGTCTACTTAGTGATGGAGAAAAGTGGTTGTGCGTTAATACTATGTAAGTATTATCAGTTATGGGCCCTTTAAGGGTTATGGGGAACCGGTTGTATGTGATAACTGGTAAAGTGTTCATTAATAGTGCACGTCGCTAACCTTGTTATTCTCGCTATGCACATCCTTTCGTTTCATGTATGCCTCTTAGTTGAATGATTTGGCTCGACCTAGGATCTGTTTTCTCTTGTGCACGGTTCATAGTGCGTTTACAGTTTCACTGTTTAAATTACCAGTGTGTTTATAAACTGCATGGTGTTTCTGTGAATATATATTGTATGTTACGACGCTAAAGACAGGTTCGTTCCCTATACCGCTAAACGGGGGTTGTGACTCCACCGGGAGTGCTATATCCGGTTAGACCTTCACAATAAGAGCATTTGGTTTGTTTGTAACCGATACAGGATGTGTTCCTTAAGCATGTGTGGTAACTTAATTTCGAATTAGTTTACACTTAACAGATCTCTGTATACTTTGCTCATCCAGCCTTACGTTAATATGTACTATACTTATGCATACGGTAACGTGTTTATAATGTGCATATATCTTAAATCCTTATTCATTGTATTTGTATCTATATTATGTGCAGAAAAACCACATCCACATGTAATCTTTGTATGAGAAATTGGATTAAAGGATCGTTAACTGCAACCTCAAGCACCTGATTCATTCTGGGAATGTATGGGCCTTAAGTGGTGTTCTGGCCGACACACCGAGGTGACCATAGTGTCATAAGGACTGACCAGTGGTATAGACATTTGGAGTTTTCCTCGCTCACAGATGGATTAGTCTAAGTCAAGTATACGGAAGCACAGGTGTTCGGTCCTCATGTGTTGAGTGTCGCCTTCAGGGCTTGTAGATATGAAAACATTAAAACTGCAGGGAAACGATCGCTAGAGAGCGGCCCAGAGGCTCAGCTGGCTCTGGCTATAATAAGGTTTGCAATTAATAACAAGACACTGAGGAAAAGAAATTCACCAAACGCGACCATTTACTGACCATCTACACGTACACATAATTAGCTAACCGCTTATTAACTCTTGAGTATAAACTATGCGAAATAGTCACAGACAGGTGTTTATTTATTAGCTTGAAGCCACAGCCCCTCTGTCTAGCCGCGGCTGTCAAATGGTCGAGTAACGTTACGCACCTCTTTTCTTCGGATCTTCTTAGCGAGCTGCATCGCTGACAAGAGCAGCAGCGGGTTACTGACGGGCGGGAGCTTCCTCTCGGTCTCATCGGGTCTCCGCGGGGAGAAAAACTGGAAAATCATTAAAAGGATTCCCGTGACCACCTTCAGGAGCCACACCAGCACCTTTTCCAGACCAGTCAGCGCCATGTTTCCGCCGCGGTGAAAGAATGGAAGGTCAACGGCCGCTCGACCTCGCGCACTACGAAACCTCGGGGCTCTCAAGCGCTGAATGGTGTATTTATATGTATCTGCTGCGTCATGCTAGCACAGGTTAGCGAGGCTGACACTATGACCGGAAGATGGATGTTTTGCCTTCAAAATAAATAAATTCAACAAAATAATAGACAGTATAAATGGAAGTCAGGTGTTGCAAGCCGCTCAGACAACTAAAAATGAACACAAATAGTACAAACAATAGATACAGATCGAACCTATACAAGTGCGGTTAAATTACAAGGTAGGCCTAACCAATAAACATACAGTAAGTCTACCAGGTAAACACAGCCTACTAAAATTGTTTTAGCAGCAGTAATTATTATATTAGTCTATAGTACAAAATATAAAGTATAAGGTGAAACGTACTAATACAGCACTAGAGCATTAAATTAGGCTGTATAATATAGTATGGGTTTTGTATGGTAAAATAAATAGTAAATCTAGAAGTATAATACCCTATTTTATATAATAAAATATAGTATACTATACACATTTGGTGTAGGCTACAGTATTTGGAGATATTTGTACTTAAATTTTATGCAACGTTAAACATATAAACTATATCAGAAGAAAGAACTAAATGGACTCCAGTGAGGTAACTGTCTGTCAACACTAGAGGGCAGCATTGCTAAAGGCTACACCGCTGCCACAGCATTTAGGGAAAAGAAAAACCCTCTTCCATGCAGGTAAGTCACTGGGTCAGTGGAAAATCCATAGTGTCTGGTGGTTTCTATCAAATCTGCTGCTGCAGAAGTGAAGGTTCATATTGGTGTTTTGTTTTAGCTCTACACAATGTTATATTTTTTCCCCCCACCATTATGTAATTTATACTATTCAAACCTTTGGCCATACAGTATGTATAAATCATTAAAAAATGTTCCCCCTATACCCTCTCTTACATTGTGTAATCCCAAAAAAGTATGATTGAATACACAAAACATATCAGCTTATAAAATTGTTTAAAATTTACTAAATTGTTAAAATGTTTTGATTTAGTGGGATATAAGACTGCAGTGTTTATGTATAAAGCCAGGAACAATTTATTACCTGGTGGAATTCAAAAACTATTTAATGAAAGGGAAGGGGGATACAATTTAAGGGGTCAGTTAAATTTAAAAAATTAGATGGAACATTGTGGGTGTGGTGTATGAATGTTAACACTTTGTAATAATTCTTTAGTATATTACTTGTGTGGTGTAGAAGAGAATCATTTACTGCTTGCAAACCAAGGATGGTAAGATGATGTCATGGGGTAGGACTGGATAAGTCTGACTTCTTCCTACTCCATTCAAGCATGTACTAGGTATAAGCAAATTGATATTGGATTAGCATTTGTTGGATATGTGTAAAATTATGTGTGTTGATATATCAACTGTCTTTACATGCTTGAAAGAATAAATCAAATCAAATCAAATCAAAATAGATTACCCTATCTAACAATATAAACTTGCTGAGTTCCAACTCAACCCATCAAAGCAGTGGTGAAATTATATATTTGGGGTTTCTAAACCATCCTAACACTGTATATAGAATCAACTAATAAGTACATTGGGGTTTGTATGTTACTTTCCAGCTGTTGTATCTTTTATTTAAATTAAAAAGCAACTACATTCGCTTTCTAAGGGTTCCACTAATGGGAGGGGGGTTGTGCATTCTTCATATTGTTGGAAAATGCCATATTATGGTTTGACTGTGTGACTAAAATAAATGTGAAATCAATAAGCTCAGTACACTGGCAGCACACACCCTGCTGAGCTATTTATTGATTGTCAGATGCAGGACATTTTACCAGGATGAGGTCCATATAAATTTTATCATCTGATGGAAGTGGATGTTTTGCACATGTTTAAAATGTGGCAACAGATGCTGACCTATTATCCCATTAATGTATAGCTGATGGCGATGCTTTAGCAAATAAACTGCATTGTCCTCTGACAAAATGAAGTGGTGGTCACAGAATTAAAAGTACTCCATGAAGGGTGGGCCCAGCTGAAAAAAAACAAACACAGACATATCAGAGTAGAGACCAAGTGGAGATAAACAGATCACTCTACCTGTAAGGTGAAACCTACCTGAGACTCAGAAAAGTACCAGCCATGTAGAGACAAGAGGGGGAACCAGGGAACACACCGCTGACTGTGTTTGTATCCCGAGGTCAAGATCTCCACTGCTGTCTGGGAAAACTGCATGAAGTAAATGTAAGTGTAGTTAACTGCCCCTTATGCAGTGTCTTTGCATTGAGTATATCATGCACTCTGTTGTGTTTCGTGGGAATTTTGAAGCCTTTGTGAGAGCAGGCCTTCAGGGTAAAGTGATACGTGGTCAGTGAGCAGCAGAGGATGGCTGTTGGTGCCTTTGTATTGATTTCCATCTTGTTTCCTTTGCCATGGGACAGATGCCACATCCCATCCACCTATAGCTCATTATTTACACGTGTTTTTATACACACAGTAGAAGACGGTTTGTAACATGCACATTTTTTTCAGGTTCACAACACTTTTGGTTAATAATTTTATACTCTGCACCCCCAGCTGGCTCACACATTTAATTTTCCTAATGTCAAATCAAACTCTGTTGCAGTCATCTAATTTACTTTACTGCTCCTATTAGATGAAGCAGGACTTCACTCTCATCCATTTTCCAGTGCTTCAACTCTGCCCTGGAGACCAGTGGAAGCTGATTTGTTTGTCCCCCGGGATGGAAAGGGTATAGTTTGTGAGTGTAAGTGACCATTTTCCATTACTTAGAAGTATTTTGACCTTTCCATAAATTACTCTTTTTAGGGTGAAAAAAAAGCATATTAAACATCCTGGAATTCTGTAGTAAAAGATTACTTAAATTATTCCAGACAGTTTAGCTGAAATGTAACATGGCTTCAGTGTTTAAAGGTAGAGGGAAGTTGTCTTTAATATCAGTGTTAAATCCAGATAAAATATATGATCAAAAGTTTTAAAAAAAATGAGTAGAAAATGTGACATTATGCTGCTGTGCTGTATTTTTTCTATACGTTATTTGAGAACACATGAATCTGAAGTACATGTCGTAGCTTTGCTTCTTGGGCACATGTTAATTTTCATAAATAGAAATTTTCTTTCTTTTTTTTTTGCTTTGTGGCCCATGTGTAAATGTGAAAGTTCTTACTGTTAGTGTCTCCCTAAATCAGGTCAAATTAACTTTTCACAAGTGAAACAATAATCATCCCACATAAGACACAACCAAATGTAGTCAATGTTGTTTTTCTTTCCACTGTTGAAACATGGTTCGATAATACCCCCCAGGTTTTGTATTTTTGTACAGTCATGAGGTATAAGCTCAAGGTACAGCATACGCTTTATTTTAAATTTCTAAAAGGTCAGATCTCAAAATCCATCTTCAGATTGTATGCAGGTATTTAATTAAGGAGTGTATGTTAGGTGCAAAAAGAGGGTCGCTGTCAAATGTGGCTAAATTGTGAAATTATTTTATTTAAAAAACTATATTACTGCCTTTAAACCCATAGAGCAGCTCTAGGCTCATATTTTATGTGTGTGTGCAGAGAGTATGTATTCTTATATTCATATACATGTGTGCAGCCTCTCCCATCATTAGTACCATATCCAAAAGTCTATTTATTTATTTATTTGACGGCAGACTTTCATCCGGGATGAGAGGGGGAGGTTAAGAAGTTGGAGGAGGTAGAGTGGACCATGTGGCAACCCCATCACCCCCTTGCCCCTGTACCTCCTTTGGGGACCAGCATAAGGAGACATGAAACAGCTGTGCTCCAAAAACCAATTATAAAGGCCCCTGGCCCCCTGCCTGGCTGCCTTTAGGCTGGGCAGGCAGGGCCGAGTGGGACCGTCAGCACCCATCAATGAGCTCTAACAAGGGGCTACCTCCAGGGTGGTTGGATGGGAGACACAGCAGGCTGAGGACATAAATTTGCAGGTCCAGGCCTGTGTGTGTAGGTGAAAATGGGCATTTCAGATGCAGGGGAGGTGTGCATTTGATGTTTTATTTACAGTGAAGTATCTTTTGAAGAGCGTTGACCAGAAATGTGCCCTGGTGTCCAGGTGTGAGACACAACAGGCACACATTAATGAAAGCATTTCTGGGAAACAAGCATCTTAGCCAGAATAAGTTAAAGTACAATAATCAGTAGCGCTGAATTTGTTGGGGTTTTAAAAATGAGCAAGATAGGTTTCTCTGTGTGAAAGCAGGAATCTCTTTTAGTGTGGGGGTGTTCTTTCAATCACCTTAATGTGGTCCAACATTACTATAGTGCTCAGAGGAGATTGATCTGTCTTGTGGAGGGACAGCAATGCTGCGACAGTTTAACTACAACAGCAAACATGAATTAGTAGTAGACAAATGCAGGTGTGTTAAAATCTCACATTGATTTGGCTTTTTCAGTAATAATTCCTTTCCATGTGTTTCCATCTTTGTCTCTGGTATTTTTACAGTCCACTATCCATTAATCAAGATGGAGACAGGCATGGACAGACCATGACACAATGAGCCCCTGGGCATAGACATGTTAAAAGCCCCCTCACCCTCCTGCACAGAAGCAAGGCACCAAGACTGAAACAGACTCATTTTGTTTGTCTTTTTAAAGCTTTTTTTTTGTCTCTGAAGATGTTTTGCATCTACAGGCGGTTGCTTTGTGTCTCTTGGCAGATATTTTGTGTTTCTTTCTAGCTATTTTTGCAGATTTGTGTGTGTGTTTTGTCTCTTTCCAGGGTCCTCTGACCAATTGGGCAGCTGGACCTGTGCCTGGTCCACCTGTTAAGTAACAGTGAACTTTTGGCATTGCAGTCCTATAACACAATCAGACTTACAGCAGGTGGTTATTGTTTGTTTCTAGAGACTCAGCTCTGTTACATTAGTAGCAGCTAGTGTATCCTGTAGCCTCTGGCCTACAGTAGAGAGGAGGAGCTGAGGATGTCTGGTAAGCTCACTTCTTTCTGGACACCACATCCTTAGATTCTTATTCATTTTCAAACTTGTAGTCTTCAGCCTCAACCAGCACTGCCTCAAGTTACATCATAGACACCCTAAAGGAATCGCACCATGAAATCCAGCGGCTGTATAGCATTGCATAATATGCACCACACAACACAATTTGAGATATCTGCCTTGCACTAGGGAGGATTTAGTTTGTCTCACCGTTTCCTCTTCACACTGATAGTTTAGTTATGACTAGCATCAGCTGAGGAAGCATCTGGAGCCACAAAAGGCTGTATATGACTTTCTTCTCATACTGTAAGCATATTAAGACCTGTAAACAGACATTTCTTTTAAGAAATATTAGAGAATCAAACAAGACTAAGTATGTATAGCCATACATACACAGAGGATCATCCTCTGACCATTACAAAACATCATTTAGACTACACCCTCTGATCTTAAAATAAAAAAGACAAATCAGCACAGGAGGCTCTAATCAAATAACATCTAGTAAATTAAGGCTCTGCAGCTTTCTAAATACTGTGGCCTACTCCGTTTTCATGTAGATTAATGGATACCAAACCTATAGATGAGTGCGCAGCAGCGCACCCACAGGTGCATTTTTGCGGTGACCATGTGAGGACACGCCCCCCCTCGCCGCCTCCAATAAAACACAGCAAAAGCAGCCACTCCCACAGTTAGGCCGGGACAGAGACGCGGCGGCGGCGCGTACGTAAAACGAAACCGCTGAAGCCTGTACAAAGATGATTAACTAGTAAAATAAAGCCATCGGTAACAGGACGCCGCAGCTGATCCGGGCTCAACACACCTGGAGGTTATGTTTTTAGAGAAGGCCAGGTAAGTCCAGACCTTTTCTGAAAGACAAACACGCGTCCATGCTCGACCACGGAGCAGTTGTGCGTCAGCGTTTTGAGTTTGAATCGCGAGGCTCGTGTGTGTGTGTGTGTATCTGGAGGGGACCTCTTGAGTCCGTGACAGACGAGCTCACCAACTCAGCTCAGACATCCATAATTCACAAGACGCAGTCAGGCTGTGGGGAGATCGGCGACATGCCGATTTGTGCAGCTCCTGCAGGGTATGCGCCCGCTGTCTGCAGACCTCCTGCGTGACCGAGCGACCATTGGATCTGTAAATACTACCTGAGTGCGTGGATCGCTCTTAAAGAGCGCAAAGTGCAGGCATGTAACAATGACAGGTCAGATCTTGCTGCAGCCACGGCTGTTAATCACAGGGGAGCAGATGGCAAACATGGCACACAGCCGAATTTATCATTAACTCTAGATTTGTGTTTCTTCTAATCGAGATGATTGTCTTCTTCTTGCGCTCTGCGAGTCTAAATGTGATGTTAATGCAGAGACTACGCTGACACGCACGCTGTGCGTAATGTGAGAACTGCGGTAAAGCCCTATCATGCTTTGAAACCTTCAGCGTTAGTTTTTCTGACCTTTTAATAATTTGCCACACTTATGTAATTAAGCCAAAAAAAATCCTTGTATAGGAATCGCGTTCAATTGATGTGAGCAGGAGTTTCACTGTCATATAGTTCACATCAGATGCACACACTTTATTCAATTTAGTGAATTAACGCCCCCGTTTCCGCCCCCTCTTCTGTTTTCATAGGCCGCAGCGCCAGTGAGGCAGCTCTGCGCGCACTGGAAACCCGGGATCCAATTGGTGGAACCAGAAACGGAGCCCGGGCCTCTTCTACCGCAGGAGGAGCAGAGCTGGAGGAAATCGAGAGAGACGCTACTGCCAAGACAGCAGCAAAAGAAAACTGCACCGCCTCCTCTGCTGCGCAGCGTGAGGGACTTCACACAAACTGCGCATCGACTCTGCAGGATGCACCGCTGCAGCTGCGTAGTTTGTTAAGCACGGACCGACGCAAGCTTGTTCCGGACCCGTGCAATTTGACAGAAGAATTGGACTCTAACTGGTCGCTGACCACAGCTGTGACATTTGTTTCCCCGACTGAGCGTTTATCGTTGCTCTCCTCCGGAGAGCCCTGCGCTGTCGCCTTGTAGCGGACGTGGGAAATGTAAACAGTAGTCGGGCTGGATTTTAAACTACGCACACGTCCGACGTCCTCCTCCCGTCCCCTCCTCCTTCTCCTCCCGGGCTGCCCGAGATGGAAACGGAGAGGGTCAAGTCGGAGCAGGAGAGAGAGGCAGAGCCGCCCATGCACAGTGTCCATGGAACCAACCGGATCCGACCGTCCTCCTACCGGGCCCTGCGCAGCGCCGTGTCCAGCCTGGCCCGCCTAGATGACTTCAGCTGCGAGAAGATCGGAGCTGGGTTCTTCTCTGAGGTCTTCAAGGTGAGGAAGTGTGTGTGACGATGATGATGTTTGGACTAGTTTGGTGTCTTTTTGAGGACAGATTTAGGCTGTTGTGCACATCCTCCAGGTATCCATCTTACACAAAATCAAATTAAGCCTTCAAACATCGTCATTATTTGATTAACAAGAACAAAGTGTGGACTGAGCTAAACTTCTTGACAGCACCGAGGAGCTTGTGAACTTCTTATTAACTCATCCATGGTTATCTACGATAACCAGTGCGTCCTCAACCAAACACTAAGAAGCAAGAAGCTGCATGATGCTCCGTTATTGCAGGTTAATGGTGGTGGGTTTTTTTTTTTTGTTTTTTTTTTGGAAGGGTGGTGTCATGGTGGAAGTTTAGGCCTCACTGTGCTGTCTATTCATCCTTTCCTCCCAACTGGGACCCACATGTTATGTAAGATGGACACTGTGTGTTTTGGTGTGTAAGTGGATATGGTCAGGACAGGTAGGTCTGGCACACGTGTAGGTAACCTGATGCTCCCCTTCATCCCTTTGTTACACTGTTGTTCACTTGGATAGAGACTAATTCTAGGGAACACCTAGAGTTGCCTCCGCCAGCCTGGTATGATTGTGTGTGAGACACAAATAGAGTTTATTCCCTAAACTGAAAAGAACATAACCCAGCTCATCTTCTAAGAGACTTCTGGTTACCTGCTGCATATGGAGCATGCACGCCGCGGAAGAGAATGGGGGGGGGGGGGGGGGGGCGGTAACATAAAGCGGGTTTGACTGATGAACTGTCTCACTGGATGCTGTTGTTTTGATACGAGATGTTTGTTAGCAGCCCTAACCTTTGCTCAAAGTAGGTCAGTTTTAACCTGTTTGTGTAGTTGTGGGGTGCAAGTTTGTAATGTCTTTTAGACTTTGGACAATGATGATAAAACAACCAAATGCAAAATAATCCATAGCAGTTAAAGGCTGCAGCAGCAGCACTTAAGTGTCTTAACTGTCAAATACACACACTTAGCCATTTTGTAATAATGACTTCTTCACACCAGCACTTCCCAAAGTTACATGCACACAAAAAACATGATTTGTTGCAGATCATTTAGAACACGAGTCAACATTTTATATAAGTTAATTTATGACTGTGGACATTGGGAGACAATGGGCCCCTGGCCACGCACATGCAGAAGGCTCCTATCTCTCCAACCCGTCTTGAGCAAGACTCATTGAGCATCACATGTTAAATAGTTTTTAACTATTTTGGGGGTTGTCTCTGCGCATTTGTTGTTTTGCATGTGTTAGCAATTTTTACTTGTTTTGCACGTAGTCCTTTTTGGTTATTTTTAGTTTGGCATCTCTTTATAGTTGATTTGCTGTCTTTTGGGGGTTTCTGTCTTATTTTAGTCACTATGTGTCTCTCTGAAGCAGTTTTGCATCTTTTTTTTGTGTCAGTTGGTGGCTTTTTTTTAGTCCTTTGGCCTTCCACTTTAAAGGTTAGCACCCCCTTCATGGTACTTTGGTTCAGTAATCAGTTCATGGTGCTGAGTGGCCAATCAACAGACATGCCAATCAGCGGTTTGATAATCAGTTGACCGAGATATTTATCAAGGGAAAAACACTAAATATCTGACTTTATCTGCTTCACATAATGTGAGGATTTACCAGGGCTCTGTTATATCACTGTAAACTGATTTCAGTTGGGTTTGGGACAAACTGTGTCCCCTGAGCTTCTTGGAAGTGTGATGGACT
>NW_018128105.1:581883-643937 GCF_001952655.1 Monopterus albus | reverse complement strand
TAGTTCTGCTAGTGCTGCTTTTTGTCTCCACATTCTACATTTTAATTGTTAGGAATGAGATGTGAACTTTCAGTGTTCTGATGTTGTTGTACTCGTGTGCACATCTGTATTTTAGAGGAGTGTATTCCGATATTATGCAGAATGTAGCTGGATATTTACTCTGATAGATCCTACAGGGAAGTTTAAAAAAAGGATTTCAATGATTAAGAACTGCTAACCTGCTCTTCAGTGTATTAAACTAATCCCAGAGCAGAGACTTGACTTTAAAAGTCACTTTTATTCAACGCTGCAGTTCTTTGACTGTCTGCCGCCACCCGAGTTTGCAGTAATCGGACTAAAAGGAAGCCTTTCTCTTCACTTTCAGCAATAATGCCTACAAATTACACTTAAGAGGTATTAACTGCCTACGCTAATGCCTTCTTTTAATAAGAGATTATTCTGTGTTTTTTTTCCCCACTACTGGGGCAGAGCCAAGACTCAGGAGTAGTAGTGATGAGTATTTTTTTTTTTCTAGCCCCAAGGATTAGTTTGATCTGTGGCTCTATAGCTGCCAGATAACAATCTTGTAGCTCCACAGAATCAGTAGTTCTGGCTTGTTTTAGGATGAGAACCTTGTGTTTTTAAAGGCTTAGTCAGCAGGGTTTTTATACAGCAGGGAAAGGTGAGAGATGAGGCTAAAAGCCATTTCTCAGGATGAGAATTTGACTTGCAGTAAAAGTGGTTTCTTTGTCTTTTTCCTTCTGCTGCACAGTTTGTGAAATTTAGCACAAACACCTGAAACCAAGTTATGATGGTGTGATAACCGATGGTTTTCTTTTGGCTTTGTATCAATGGTTATTTTTTTATTATTCAGTTATGAATACTTGATTGTATATTGATTGGTCTGGAAAATCAGACATTTCCATAGTCAAAGCTGACATCCTGAGATGGCTTGTTTGGTCTAACCAGCAGATTAAATGCCAAAATGTTCAGTTTAATTCCATATAAGACAAAGACAAGAAGGAAATGTTTGCCTTTTGAGGGTCTTACCGTTTTGCTTGAAAAATGAGCGTCAGTCCATAAAAGCAGGTGCAGATACATTTTTCTGTTGATCAACAAATTCATTAATCAACAGATTGTTTCAGCTCTACTTTCTATCTGTGGGACTTGAAGATTGCTGTGGTGTCTTGTAATCCTGTTTGTGTTGGGCCAAGTAGGACATGTTTAATAGAGATTTAGCCTGGTGGTGTTGTAGTACTCGATTCCTGGACTCGGGCTCAAATCCGTTTGAGTTATTATTTTTACATATCAAATCACTGAGTAATGTGGTGATGCAGTACATTCTTAGAAAGTTTGGAATTTCAGTGGTTATGATCATTTTATTTGCAGCATAAGCACCAAATAAGAAAATTCTAACAAGTAAATTCCTTTTAAAACGGTGAGAGGTGCATCAGTTGTGTTTAACGTAGACCTTGATCCCTTGGACTTGAATAACAGAGACTCAACTCGTACTCAGACGTAAGACTTGGACTCGAGGTTTAGTGACTTGACTACAACGCTGGCCTAGTATAACCTTCAGATGTTAAATCACGTTAATTGCCAGTATCGTACAGTAAAAGTTTTCACTAAGTGTATCTAGCTACTGTATTTAAATGTTGTACTGATGAAATCAAAGATTAAAGACAGTTGACTGATATTTCATCAATTTCAATTCAATACTCTGAACGAGAAGCCCTCTCTGGACAATGCAAATAAATATGCAAGGCCAATTCAACCTTGCCTCATTAAATAATTTTATTATTGTGACTGGGTGCCTTGTGCCGCTCGCTGTTTTAAAAAGGTTCTTCAGGCCACTCGCCTCCCTGAAGCCTTTCCCTCATCTTTGCCCTTTGAATGGCCAATGAGGATGCAAATGTTACTGTGTTTACTGCTGGCTTGTCAAGCTGGCACTTAGGTTTGGATGAGCTTGCCCTTTGATAACACCATATAAATGCAAAATTGTTACCCACAGCTATCAGTCGCATTTAAACAGTTTGCTGCCATGGCTGACTGAACGATTGTTCCTGTACACGTCCCAGCTGTTCTGCACAAAAACCTCTCTCGGATGTTTTGTTTATTAAATTCAGCGGCCACTAAAACGTATGTAATATACTTGCTTTAAGCCTTTGAAATGGATGTCCTGCACTTGGCTACAAAGGCTCTCGCCTCCTCTTTGTGTGCATGTGCCATTGTTGAGTTTGGTCCTCAGTGCACATCAATGCAAGCAGACAGCCGTTCACCTCTAGTGTGCAATTGTGCAACCTGGAAAAACTAAGGTGAGAGAAAGGAAGGGAGCGTGTGTCAAAACAAATCCTCCAGGTGCTGTTTTTCATCTTCCTTTAACTTTCTTCTAAAGAAAGTTCCTGTGTGTATTCTACCAGCTATAGCCTGGTGCAAGACACACACACACACACACACACACACACACTACCTGAAAAGCTGAATGCTCAAAGGGAATAAAACCCCTCGGTCACAAACAAGTTGCTGCTTTGTTCTAAAAGTGTCAGTTTTCCTAAACCAGCCTCACCTCTTTTTTTTTTTTTTGCTCCAACATAGAAATACACAGCACAGAAGGAAAGCTTTATTACGTTAGCTCCACCTGTCATTCATTCATTAACGGTAGTAGAAGAAATAATTCCAATCCTGATTCTTGTTTATCTCTGTAGTTGTTGCCAAGAGGGTGAAGTCAGCCTGAAATTCAAATGCATTTCAATGAGTCAGAGAGTTTCACCATAACGAAGTTGGTCATCTTGGCAGTTATCTCAAAAGCTGTGATTATCCCAATTAGAGTCGAGTGATAGAGGTGTGTGTGTGTGTGTGTGTGTGTGGTTGTTACCTTCAGCATGAGGGATGATAACAACCTGAAGGAGAGTAATTAGATAAATAAGGGATTTAAAACAGACAGGAGTCTCCAAAGCACAAATACCGTTGACATGATCGGACAGTTAATATGTGTGTGCGCACAGCTGTTTGTGATGAGTGGAAATCTTGAAATGGGTTGGCAAACACTGCTGCGGTGCCACTGCTTGTATGTTCGTGTGTGTGTGTATATGCAGTTGTGTACTGTCAACAGCAGTGATTGGGCAAATGCTCTGTGTTATTGTATCGACTTTCAGTGGTGTTGTAATGTGATTATTATGATTTGTACATTGCAAAGTTGTTCTTGCATAACATTTGATATCAAAACAACTTAAATTCTTCAAAAACTAAACTAAATTATTCATTGTTTCTACATGTGCAGTTTTGTTTATAATTTTTGCAGATTTTGCCAAATCATTGATGATGAATCCTTCAGACTAGTTCAGTGGTTCTCAAACTAAACATGCTGCGTCATTCCCCACTTGGGAGGGTGTGCGAATGTTCAAGCCCCACTTGCCAAAAAAATGATAACAAAATCGGCCAATTTTAAAATATCAAATTTATTGAAATATCAAATAACACAAAGTTCAAAACAGATAAAATATAAGTGCAACAATCGTTTGACAGGGGGATAGTTTTCAATTTTGCAGCACTTTTCTCATCCAACATAATCGGCACCATGTCTACAGCAGCAGGGAGAATGAGCTGCTCAGCAATTGTGTGTGGTTTTTTGCACTGTGCAATTCTGTGTGCACCTTTGAATGAAGCCATTTGTCCTTTGCTGTTCACTGATGTGGATTTTACCATGCAATTTTTTTAATTATTCTTTTTTATTTATTTTTTTCCTCCTGCTGACTTTTCTGCCAGCTTTCTTTTAAAGAAGTCGAGTGGTTTATTAACGTGACTGGGGTGTGTTGTCTCTAAATGTCTTCTTAATTTGTTAGGTCTCATGCTGTCTGCTGCCAGTGGTTTAAGACACACATGGGTCTGTCCTCTGCCCCCACCATTCCCACCGTGAATCCAGGTGCAATATGAGCTTCATTGTGGGCTTTTTGGTTGATAAGGCTACTGAATCGTCTGCTTTTTTTTGTGGTCCATGTAACACATTTATCCATTTACGTTATTATACCTAGTACGTACGCTATTGGCCCTCTGCGTGAAAGTTTCCTTATATTTTTAACATGCCGACATTAAACCCTTATTGTTGCACTATGGTTCCACTTTTTCTCTCAGGCCCCGAACTGATGTTATTTTAACTTACTTGTATTAATGACCCAATTTACCTGGACAACCAAAGTGAAAATACTGGATATAAAAATCGCTTATTAGTCAAATATATGCAAATTTTTTATTTTTTTTTTTTTTTTTTTTTAAGCTCCTTGTGTCCAAATGCAATCTTGAATATTTTTGGCTTTTGAAAGCTTTTTCCAAAATAAAATTTTTGGGGACCTTAATTTGATAGCAGATAATGAGAGCTGACAGGAAATGGTGGCGAGAGAGTGAAATGCACCATTTGGATGCAAACCAAGGATTATATGATTCCCAGTTGGCACCTTAGTTGCCAAGACAGCCTGGAAAAAACGGATTGGAAGTCAACTTTCTATAGAATACGATTGATTAATTGGAAACACAATAAGCCTCAGTCCTCTACTTCTATGAGAAGCTGGTATTGTCATTTAATCTTTCTGTGTCAAAAAGGCTTTTTGTCATTTTATTAATTTTGGGTTCATTTCAGCAGTAACTTGTCTTGAAACGGCGCAAGAGAAAGATCCTGACTGTGGGACTCTCCCATCAGGACGTGTTGAGATGTGACCAGTCGGTAAATCCTGGTTGCTGGAGGAATTTGATCTCTGAAAGATAAAATGACAACAAAGGAGGAACAAACGGATTATTTGGAAGTGCATACACAGACAAACCGCGATCCATCATGAGCTGTCAAGTGTGTGCTCATGATCATTTTCAGTGTTTGAGATTAGGAGGGTGTGTGTGTGTGTGTGTGTGTGTGTGTGTGTGTGTGTGTGTGTGTGTGTGTGTGTGTGTGCCTGTTGTTATGGGAGAGCCAGTGCAGACTTGAACATTAGCAGTGCATTGTGGTACGTTTCCCTCATTATTCCTCTCCACCCTCACTCCAGTCAGGGCCTGCTCTGCTGCCACTTGCTGCAGCAGTATTTAGCTTTTGTTTATGATGTGCACGGCCGCACAAATACGAAAGCTCCAAGCACATGATCTTCCTGTCTTCACTTGAGCCACCTTGTATATTTAAAATATTTCAACTGCACCAGGGTTTAAGTGTTGGGCAAGACTTTCACAGCTGTTCTCCTGTCCTCCTCCTCATGCTAACCAGAGTAGTGTTTTGTTTTGTTTTGTTCTTTTTTTTTTTAATGTATCTGAAGAGATGATGTATGTGTGTTTGTTTCCTCACATCCACATGTTGGCACTGCTGTAGTTTTTGGATAAACCTGGAGAAAGGCCGCTCCCCTGTAAGAAGGTAAACAGAATGGCTCAGCGTTGTGTCTAGCCAGTATCACAGAAGTGATGAAATGTTTTTGTGGCACAACAGACCTCCAGTTATCATCATTCAACCAAAAACACACACACCCTCACTTATCTGTGTCGTAGCCACACGCCATGTATTTCTTGCACTAATGGTTTTAGTTGCAGTTGGTTGCATGTTAAACTTCATGTCTTACAAAAAATCCATGTACCCTGAGTGTATAAAGGAGAGCGATGACCTCTCCATGACTCTAAGGACCACTGTTTTCAGTAATGGCGGATCATGGGAACAGAATAGTTCCAAACATTTGGAGCAGCGCCATAGAGTTTTACACAGTTGCTTGCTATCTTCTAAAGTAAGAAGCTGAAATTGATCGCAATAATTAAACTTGACATGTGAAAACACATTTTACAACCTTTTGACTGTCTATAAAATCTTGTCACTTTTAATAGGTACCCAACTAAATTAGCGGAGCTATCTACAACAATAGAACACATAATAGGTTTGCAAGGCTGTACAAGTCATTAAAAGTAATAATTTGGTGATAAATCTTGCTGTTCCCCACAAAAAACAATGGATCTGAATGGTGGTTTGGAACAGTTTGAAGCTACATGACTAGCTGCCATTCTTGACCCATCAATGTCACAACTCTTCTATTGTAAGGGCTCTGATTTTTACCTGGGCTTTTAAAAGCCAGGGCTCTGATTTTCTCGCATTACCATGTGCACCTCACTGTGTGGAACTAATTACGGTGCATCTGAAAAGTCAGTGTGCAGTGTGTTTTTGTTTTGTCCAGGTGCTGGGTCCAAAACTCTGATTTCCACGTTCACTCACTGATGGACGCAGCTTGGCTAGGTGCCTCGTCTCGGTTATCTGCACACAAGCGTTCTTGTTCTGACGCGCTCACACACATTTTGTGCCTCTTTATGGTGTAAATGATAGCTGAGCTGCAGGCGAAGGCTTAAGCCGAGTTGTGGAGTCATTTCCCTGATTCTCAACCACACACACAAAGTTCACTTCGCTCCCCGAGGGGCTTGACTCAGTCTTCACACTAAGTATAAAGCACACGTGCCAAATTAGCTGAAGCTTTTCTGTTTTTGGCTTGAAATGCTGATTCTGCAGCTAATGATGCTATTGTCTGGTTAATGCTGCATACTTCATGATGGTGGTTTACATTTTTGAATGGTAGATCCTGTCTTTCTGTTACTACCAGTCAGGCTGTCAGGTACTTTGTTTTGCAAGTACCACAATAAACTGACTGAAAAGCAAAACCATTAGATCCAAACGTTTAGCTGATGTCGCTACAGGGAACAGCTTTCAAAGCGGTCTTCATGCATTTCATCTCACGAGACTCCAGTGTGAGTTTCTTTAAAGTTGGTTTTATGTTTTTAAGATTTATGAAAGCCTACGTTGGGCTGATGACATAACAATGGCCTCTGCTGAACACTGATATCGTGCCAGTTTTATTTCAGGGATTTTGAGGGTTTTAAAAATCCTGAGAAGTTAGTCTTGACTTTCACACCAGCCTACAAGCCTGCTTCAGATCCTGATTGTTCTACACCAGAAACATCTACTTAAACAATGGGATTTGGTATTTCTCCAACAGAATTGCAGCACTTTAAAATCTGGACTTTGTGGGACTGAAACATGTTTTCCAGCATATTCTCTGCTAATACAGTCCAGCCTTATCTGCTTTAGTATCAGACCTTTTACATGCATCTCTCCTGCCCTTGTGTGCATCCTCCATCTGCACCGGCTAATAACAGACATGGCTGCACAGAGCGAGACGAAGAGATGTCTGTGACCTTTCTCTGCTGACAGCAGCACTTTACAAGGCTGAGTGTGTTTGAAGGAGAGCTTCAGGGTGTGTCCAGGCATGTGCATGTGAGGACAAGTCTGTGTGTGTAATTGCTCCATATTATGGGGTGATCTTTATCTATGTGCGGAGATGTCTAGTAAAGCGGTTGGCATGCAGCCTCTCAGATGGCTACAACACATCACGCCGGCATGTAAGGAAAAGTTGTCCAAGTCTCACTTGAGCCCCGTGTTGAGTCTGACTCCCACCCTGTAATGATGATGAGTGTGAGGTTGTTTTGTATAGTAGCTAAAATCCACTTGGACAAAATGATCAAGTCAAGGCAGCGCTGCAATTCCAACCACTGCAGCATCAGCAGTTTGCTCAGGTTTGTACTATGTGAGTCACCGAATGTGTATGTGGCTGGGACTGCATGTTAACGTTCTCCTCACATAAGTGAGAAGGCAGATGTGTCCAGGGAAGTGTGGTGTAAATTCACCACGGCCCTGTTTGCCCTGTGATTCTGTGCTAATGGAAGCAGGAGAATGCAAAAGAAGCTCCTAATCTAGCAGCCTACATGAGTCTGCCTCATCCTCCAAGTGCTGTAAATATACAATATAAAGAGAAGTGGAGATAGTTCTGCACTCTCTCTCCCTCCACACTCCTGCAAGTTTAGATTTCCGTGCACACTTCCCTCTCTTGAGAGGAAGCAACTACTGTACTCAGCAATGTGTAATTTTTACATGTGTGCATCCATGCATGTGCACAGTACTTTGCCACAGGCTCAAGTCCTCAAGTGACCTTAGGAAGATGGGCTTTAGTGCAGGAGAGGTTGACGCGCTATTAAGATAAAGAGGGCAGCCTTTGCCCTGTGCGTGCGCTTTAATAGCATTACTCGCTGCAGTCTGGTCTGGTCTGTAATGGGATTTGTGGGTTTGCTTCCCATCACCACTCTGACCCAGGGCCCAGCTGAGATCCAGGTCAGTGTCAGACTGACTTCAGCTCAACACTTCTGACTCCATTCACACTCCCCTCCTCCCTTACCAAGTCTTTCATTACACTCTCATGTCACTAATGAAGCCACAACCTGAAACCTCCAGTAAGACTTTATTATTAGCTGCTATTACTCAGACTGGTCTTTTTAAGAAAGACTAAGTGTTCTTAGAAATCAATGACACTATACTACAAAAGCCACAGTTCTCAAATGTTAACTGGTGCCCAAACATAGCTGTGCTTTAATAAAATTAAATTTAAAACTGGCAAATTTTAGGTTTTATTTGGGAAGTATGTGGTCAAAGGGTTTTGATTCAGATCAAACCGGACAATGTTGCTCATCGGCCCTTTGATCGAGCATCTCTGACGTTGGTTGGGTTGCTATGAAATTTTGGGCAGACATTCTTGTGCCCTGGAAATCTCCGTAATGACCGGCTGGCTTTTCCTCTAGCGGCACCATGGGGTTCACATTTATCTTTTTTGAGTGGAATATCAATAACTATTAGATGCCATGACACTTGGTACAGATATAAAATCTGTCCTAATGACCGTGGTTAACTTCTGACTTTTCCTTTTCATGCCATTACAGGATCAAAGTTTGACCTGCACAAATAAAGGGAATACCAGTAGTTGTGCTCTGCAAAATGCTCATAAGAGTTAGCATGGCTGTTTTCAGAAAGTGCATTATGGGGAAAAATAAAAGAGGTCATATGACAGCCATGATGCCAGTGCTCTTGTCTTCACACTCATTTTTACTGTATCTAACACTGGTAATTACACACATACAGTACTGGTATTTCTCGCTCCACACACACACACCTCTGACTTATCTCTGCAGAGCATTTAGTCCTCATGCACTGCTTGTGTAGTTTTCACTGGAAGTCGCGTTTCTTGCCAAGCAAATATGTTCTAACGTGTATCCTGAGGGGAAGCATGTCATGTCTCCATGGCCACCATACCAGATGGAGCTATTGCCTTAGCAGCAGGTCGGGGCAGAGAAGCAGCCAAAACAAATGAACAAACTCAAGCGACCTGCTAATGTTTCCAACAGCACCTGAGCACTAATATTACTCAGCACTGTACTTCTGTTTTATTTCACAAAGTGGTAACTGATGTGATTTACAGTATTATCACAAAGCTGAGCTTTGTCATGCAGTGGTGGAAAGTAACAAGTACATGTACAGATTTGAGATATCTGTACTTGAGTATTTTTATTTTCTGCTACTCCATACTTCACTGCATTTTACAGGCAAATATTGTACTTTTTACTCTATTATATTTGATAACTATAGTTACTTTTCAGAAACAGTTTAATAAAGAAACCACAATATAATCATTGGTCTCTATTGATCCTTGGTGGAGAATTCACAAGCTACCCAGCAGGACCTCCTAAGCACATAAGGTAGTTAACATTGGCTCCACCTTTACCAGCTGCAACTTGAAATGTGTTGTGCACAGTAATGCATTTCTTCAACTTTTCGATTTTTCTACACATAAATGCTGAACTTGGTTTTGAGTGTAAATTGTGAATCATTTCAGATGGTCAAAACAAACGCATCTATGTGTGTCTTGTACGATTCAGGTGAAACATCGTGTGACTGGCCAGGTGATGGCTCTGAAGATGAACATCCTGGCCAGTAACAGAGCCAACATGCTCAGGGAGGTCCAGCTCATGAACAGACTATCCCACCCCAACATACTCAGGTACCTGAAACGCATGTTTCTTTTGACATGAGCTGAATGTCAAGGAGAAAAGTTGAGTTTGTTATTCTCCGCTCTTCACGTGTCGGGTCTGTTTGTCTGGTCCACGTGAAGAGCCTCAACTTGTTGACTTAACTTTATTAACAAGAGGAGACCGAGTCATGTGTTTTTCCTGTTCTTCCTCCAGGTTCATAGGAGTGTGTGTCCATGAAGGGCAGCTCCATGCTCTCACAGAGGTAAGATGCTGATCAAGTAATGAGAACAATGGCATCCTTTAGTGTTTGTAGTACAAAAACCCCTTTCTACGTTATCTCTAACCTTACCTAATATACACCGAGTATCTGTTTTAGGCTCCAGTTGGCTGTACTACAGAGACAGGGGTCAGTCTGTTTGTGTCTTTTTACACGTGATGGGTTATTTGGCATTGCCACGGTAACAGCTCAGCAGTGAAAGGGAGAAAGACTGAGAGATGAGACAGGGATGATGTGCTCTGACACCTGTACAGGTGGTACTCGTGTGATGCATCATGTTGCACTGGTTGAAGAAGTCAGCAGGTTTCACTGTCTTTAGAGAAATTCAGTTTTGTTTTGTTTTATTTTTTAAGCTTAAAAACTGTTAACCAAACAGGGATGTCCTGGCAGCCTGTAGGTATCCTCTCCTGGTGTGCCATAGCATCGTGAAGCTATTTAGGTACTAGATGGGCCTGAACTGTAGTGTACAGGTCACTGTAATAATCACCCAGCTGTTTCCCCAACCATTTCAAGCAGTCTGGAAATGGGACGCACTCATTACAGATCACTAATGAACTCCATGTGTTGGTGTTTATCCTGGCCATGCAGTACATCAACGGTGGTAACCTGGAACAGCTGTTGGGCAGCGACATGTACCTGTCGTGGAGCATGCGGCTCAGCCTGGCTCTGGACATCGCACGAGGACTGCAGTACCTGCACAGCAAGGGTATCTTCCACAGAGACCTCACCTCAAAGGTGACCGCACACAGATTAGTGCCCATGTACAGTACACACAACACTGAGCATCAGGAACTCTGCTCCACAGAGTGGTACATACAGATGGGTGACAAATTAAAGGAAAACCAGAGTGAGTGATTGTTTCCAGGATGATAGTGGACACAAGGGGTCACTGAATGGTGTGAGTATGAAAATGATGTTAATCATATGCTGTGGCCTTCGCAGTCGCTAGCTCTCAACACAGTTGAACACCTATGGGAGATGTTGGAGCGACATGGTAGACAGCTTCTCAAACACCATCATCAAAACACCACATGAGGGAACGTCTGTAGGAAGATTGGTGTTCATCCCTCCAGTGGAGTTCAGAGACTTGGACAGTCAAAGTGCAGTGACGCTGGAGGTGGCCCAACACCTTACTGAGACACTATATTGGGTTTTTCTTTGATTTGTCACCCATCTTTTTGCATTACAGGCGCTAATGCACTTTAAAGTAGGCATTTAACACATGAATGTTCCGGATGAGGCATATGAAGAAGTGAAAATACAGATACTTGGCTGTTGAGTCCTTGAACTAAAAACACTTGGTGATTTTTATCTTGCATCATTGTTCAAAACCTCAGTGATATAGTGACCTCTGACCCTCTGTGCAGAACTGCCTGGTGCGCTGGGAGGGTGGCGTGTGCTCAGCTGTTGTGGGAGACTTTGGCCTGGCAGAGAAAATTCCAGATTACAGGTCAGTAATGGTTATCAAAACTGTCAGCACTGAGATTAGATAAGCTGTGCTCTATATATTACACTGCTGCTCTTCCCTCTTTATGGTATTAACCCTTCATGCCCTATCTCACAAAGTGTTCAAAAATGTCTCCCACGGCTTCTCTTTTCTCCCAGAGACGCTCAGATAAGACACAGTCGTACACAAAGAATGAGACCATTATTCCCACCAGAGCTCAGTCAGGGTTTTTCCGAAGTATGCAGGCACATGTTGTGGTTGAACCCTGTCTCCAGCACCACTCACTCTGTGGAACTGTTGTCATTAAGACTGTAAAGTGTCGTTTAAAGGGAGGAAGAAGCGGCGGGCGTATGGACAGCAGCTCAACTCAGAGGGGGCATTTAATCTGACCAGCCATGACGCACCAGGCTTTTTTTTTTTTTTGGTTCGCAGCTGTGTGTTTTATACACTGTGACACATTTTATTCAGCATCATCAATTTACTGCGCTGACTGTTAACAACCTGCAAAGTTATGACAATCCTCTGAGGTGCTCTTTTAAAAATTTATGTCCCTCAGCTGGTTCTGCAGTGACGTCATGTCCCACGGTGTTGGATGATCAAATTCTCCACATACTGCAATAAGACTTGAATTACCACAATGGGGGCAAGTCTAAAAAGATGGGCCTTCGGTTGCTGCTGTGTTCAGAAGATGTAACATAAAACTGAATTTGTCCACCTCCCCAGAAATGTAACTACACGTCGTGGCGAATTGGACGACAACAGCCGTGATAGTCTTTTGTTCAACCTAAGTCTAAAACCCTTCAAATATTAATCTCACATTGACATAGAAGAACCTCGTTCTGCCTCAGTCAGTTCAGTGCTCATACAGGCGTCTTCTCCTCTCCTGTCTGTGTTGCGCTAATTTCAGTAAAAGTAACAGCTGTTGGTTTTAACTCCAACATGACCCACTCGGTTTCAGTTGCCATTGTTGGTAAGTGCCAAAGAAACACAACACAGTGGCATAGAAACCCCACCGCCAACTAGTGTTTTTGCGGCGTAATTGCAGAGCGACACAGATGAGTATAAATGTTCACAACGGCACAGGCCGCCTGCGTAGGCTCCATGTAGATTGAACACAGAACCATAAATCAAGCTTTAGACAGAGCCAGTCCTTATGCTAACCTAGGCTAATTGTAACCCGACTCCGACTTCATGCTCAGGCCCCAGACAGAAAAGCATTCCTTAAACCTTCCAAAATGGAAATACTCCAGGAAAGTACCAGTAGATCATTATGTACACAACGTGCGTACATGTACTGTGTGCAACTGTGTATCGTGCTGCAACTTGACGCCACTTCTCCTCCGTGACTCAATGGGACATTTGTCTCCTCTATGAATGTTATTTGTCATAAAGATCCAGGCAGTGAACTGATAACAATGTGAAGCACTAGGAGAGTGATACTGAGGCTGTGACCTTAAAGAAACAGCCACTAGGGTCCTGCCCCCCCACACACACAATCATCACACACTTGTTAATTAGCTCCTTATCCTCCCCGCCTCGCTGCGTCTGCAGTCATTTAGTAAACACCCAGCTGAGATGGAACAGCTGTCACTGTAACCTGGCCTGGCCTTTCTGTGTGCACTGTTTGTGCCCAGCCACCTCTTGTGTTGACACAAGTGTGTCACTGTCACGGGGGTAGAGCTTCAGGCTCTCTACTAAAGTTTGTTCTGCTTTCTTAAGACAAAAAAAAAGATTCATCAGATGAGCTACAAAAACACCTCCATGTGACTGTGTGTCTGTGTCAGTGTGCATTTTTGCATACCTGCAGCTATAAAACATTAAGCTAATGTTTGCTCCAGCCTCCCGTTTCAACAGCAGCTGGTGAATTGAGTTTCCGTCCTTTTCAGGGAGTGTTTGCTTTTTTATTTTAGTCAAACATGGTTATATCCTGTAGTGGAGCACCAGCAGAGAATGATCAGTGATGACAAACCTTTCTCGTGTGCGTGTCTGTGCTGGGAGTGGGACCGCTGTGCTTGTGGCGTGGAAGGAGGGAAAGACAGGAGATGAAGGGGGTTTAGGAAAAGCACTCCAAATAAGGTCAAAGTATTCCAGGCCTCCTCCTCCTCCTCCTGCTCTCTGAGCCTGGATCTGTCCTGCCACTCGCAGTGAGTCTCTCTTGCCCTTCACTCAGAAATCATTCTTCTCTTACTGAACCCTGGATCTGTCCTGCCACTCGGAGTGAGTCTCTCTTGCCCTTCACTCAAAAATCATTCTTCTCTTACTGAACCCTTTTAGCTCATTTAGGAGTTGTCTGTGCCTGTTTTCCTTCTGCTGCCTCCTGCACAATCGGTCCACTTCTTCAAATGGTGTTTACACTGGGAGCCATGAGCTTTTCTGCTTCTCAGTTCTCCTCACCCGTCACATCCCTCGGTGTATTTACTGCAGTATCATAGCCCACAGTAGGAGATGGAAATAGCACAGAGAGGAAGTGACTGCCAGAAGTGTGTGTGTATGTGCACACGCCGTTCGCAGAGGCATGTAGGCAAGCACGTCCTTGCACATTCTTCTCTTCCTTCCTTTTTCTATTAACAAATTGCACAACACTATCTCAATACAACTGAAAAACATTGTGGTTTCTTAGATACAGATACAGAAGTGGTGCACTTGCACCATACTCACCCCATAAAACCCCTCTTGGTGTGTTAATGAAATGGAGTGTCATGCCTGCTTACTTCAATGTTCTGGTCTGACCTCTTGTTTATCTGCTGTCATTGTCGGTCTCTTACAATCCCTAGAGACACTGAAGGGTAAATAATGGAAAATTTATTTTTGTTTCCTGTGCATTTGCACTCTGAAGTCTGGAAACGTATTGCACATCTACCTGCATATGTAGTAGATGATTTTCTGTCACATAAAATCGAGAAAAGCATTAAATCTTAACATTTAAGAAGCTGCCTTCTTACAAAAAATACCTCAGTAATGTATTCTGTTATAGAATTTGTCATTGTAAGTCATCAGCAAAAGGTGGGACACCTGTAGGAATTGTTTGCATCAATTTTCAAGGCTTCGTTTACTTCCAGTGCTGCAGAAAAGAAGTTAACATGTAAAATGAAAAAGGTCTGTTTAATATGAAATGTAACTTTTTTTTTTCTTAATCAGTAAACTTGGGTGTTGTGAAATGGATTTGAGAAGTTTGGTTTTACATTATCCTCCAAGTGCTGGTTATCATCAAGCCTCTCTGTTTCTCTCCTCTTCCTTCTGTTCTGCAGTGAGGAAGAGGAGCAGGAGCCTCTGGCTGTGGTCGGCTCCCCCTACTGGATGGCACCAGAGGTGCTCCGCGGAGAGGTGTATAATGAGAAGGTACCGACAGATCGCTTTGTTCATTCTCTTTAGCTGCAGACTGTTGCAAGAGGTCAAGGTCTACCATGAGTGTGATGAAAGCCAGTCAGATAAACTGAGGAGGCACTGAAGTAAAGTAATAAATATTTAATAAATCTATCATTACTTTGAGGGGAAACGGGAATTTAGTTATGTAAGAGGAACCCCCTGGCCTGGGTTGCTAGTGTTTTCTGTGCAGCTTAGTGGAAATCCTGATGGCCTGTTAGGATTGCATTTAAATGGCGATTGTTTCTCTGGCGGTACGCTGCCAGTCTGGGCTCCAAGAAGCTACGAATTAGTAGAATCCACAATGTAGAATGTAATTTTAGATTATAGTGCAAAAAGCCCAAAAATAATACCAGTTCACATAACTTGCATAATCAGATTTTCAGACCTTTGTCTCTATAATACTTTTATAAAGCTTTTATACAAACTCGGCCAACCAGAAAATAAAGTAAAAAAAAAAAAAAAACTTCATATTTCAGCACAATAGTGCAGCATGTGTGCATATGTTATTTCTTCGTGTTTAATTTCTGTGTCTGTTGTCGGCCACCTCCTATGCAGGTGGATGTGTTCGCATACGGGATCATCCTGTGTGAGATTATTGCGAGGATCCAGGCCGACCCTGACATCCTGCCGCGCACTGAGGTATGGATGACATTTACATCACAGTGCCCTTGTTCCCTTGTCATATTCACCTCATGCACATCTCATTTGATTGGGCTCCTTATGACATTACTGTGTTGGGGGGAATGTTTATAATAAAGGCATTCTTGATAATGTGCACGTCTCTTAATCTGACTGTTTGAAGTCTTCCAGTTCAGAAGCACATGACTGTTGCGCAAGCTTGACTTGTGACATTAAGCAACACCATATCAGATGATTTTTACCAATATGTAAAATGGCAGATATCGCCTTGTACAAACAGGAAGCTGACTGTCCTGTGTTGATAGAAGATTACATGTCTGACTCATGATCTGTGTATTAAACACGGTGACTGTGCTCATCTTCAGCTCATTCCAGAGACTGATAATCACATTGCAGTGCTGTTTTCAGACTAGAAAAAAACAACAAAACTAAGTATTTAAAACAGCCCAGAAACATAAAAACTCTGTGCAAACAGTTTTTTGTATTTATTAACATTATTATGTATGCAGTGTAGATTTAGGACATGACCTCAGTGTGAAACCTCATTCAAAGTCATGAGCATGTCTCCCTCTGGTGGCTGTTTAGCAGTACAGCAGCACTTACCCCATTTGTTACTACTGCAGTAGTACCTCAACATTAAACAGAGGGGTTTGAAAAGCACTGGCATGAATGTAAAACCTCATTGTTTTTCTTTGTAGGACTTTGGTCTGGATGTGGAGGCCTTTCAGCAGATGGTGGGAGACTGTCCCACCGACTTCCTGGAACTGGCCATCGCCTGCTGTAATGTAAGACACACACACAACACACACTCAGTCCCAGACTGATGATTTACTTACTCAATGTCTTTTAATCTGCTGTTCTTTGCTGCATGGTTGCTTGTGCCTTTAGCCTGTTCAGTACCTGTGTTGGTCTGTTTGAATAAACCCCTCAGTCACATATCTCCATAAGCAATAATGGCCGGATCCTGTCACGTTGCCATAAAAGGGAAACCGCCACAAGGTTAAATGAACATATATATAGTAGGAGAGGGAGATTTATTGCACG
Source organism: Monopterus albus (assembly GCF_001952655.1). NCBI lineage: Eukaryota > Metazoa > Chordata > Actinopteri > Synbranchiformes > Synbranchidae > Monopterus > Monopterus albus. Next base: position 627,330 of record NW_018128105.1, on the reverse strand, counting down.
CCATGTTCCATATTCTTCACTGTCAGAAATTTGTAATTTTTGTAACTTTGCACAAGCAAAAAGGTGAGCATAATAAGTCAAAAAGCAGTGAATGGGACAATTTTAGGCTCTTAAGTCTTTTAAATGTTTTTATATGTGTAGGCATCTTGAAGAAAGGCCCCCCCCCCCCCCCCCCAACTTGAATTCATGGATATTCCAGCATATGGAGTTGATGAGGGGTTAATTCAGCCTTTAGCACTGGAGTTGTCTTAAACTTTTCATGCTCTTACACTTTTCCATCATGCTCTCGTTAAATGCCCTGCCAGATGAATGCAAAGCTCCGTTCGTCATTTGCCCAAATCGTAGCAGAGCTGGAACAGAGACGGGCTGAGAGGAAGGGGAAGGACGAGCCAATAGTGAAAGGTGAGTCATCAAACTCTTTGTTGGCATCAAAGTGGAAACACACTTGTTTCTGTACATTAATATTAAGAACTATTGAATCTGCTTTTGTTTTTCCATGAAGCTGTTGCTCCTGCAGTTGGCCCTGAGAAAAGGCGATCCCCCTGCCTCCTGTCAGACCCCCGCCTCTCCCGTAGCGTATCTGATATGCTTCACTCCCAGGACATCCCCCCTTCAGCTGCCCTTGGACCTCCTGCTCGGGTCAACCCCTTTTCTCAGAGGGAGGACCTCAAAGGTGGCAAGATAAAGCTGTTCGACACCCCCAGCAAGTCTGTTATCTCCCTGACCTTCACCTTGCCCCCACCAGACTGTAACGATCCCTCTGCATCCGAGGCCGATGGCTGTGATCTGTCCAGGAGGCACAGACGCTGCCATTCACTGCCTTGTACGCCTCCCCCATACCTCACATCAGCACCGAGCACTGTCCTCACTGAGGGGGAGTCCCTGTTTGAGATGGACACTGTAAACGGTGAAACAAATGGGGAGAGCGAGCGGGAGAGACTGTTGGGAGAAAAGACAGAGATCAGAGAACAGGGTGGGTCTCAGCTGGCGAGTGATTCAGGTCTTCCTCTGTCCCTTGAAGCCCTGTCAGTGGACCAAGAAAAGGAGGAGAATGAGGAGCCGATGGACTGCACAAGCTCCCCGGACACTCAAGACAACACTTTATCTCCTCACTCCAAACTCTCCCTTCAAACACCCCAGTCTTTGACTTCCACTCGCTTCTCGAATGGCTGGGGGTCTGCTGTGTCCAACGGGCCTCCATCGCTGCCTCCTCTTTCCCATTTGGACAACAACAACATGGTCATGAGTCGACCACTGGGATGGAGCACCCCCACTGCCAATGCCACTACCACAGCAAACAAAAACAGCTACCAGTCTCCTCCTGGCGACCCTGCTGGTTTGTCCCCATATGGCTCCGGCAGTGGCCACTCTCTGGACCAGGAAGAGGTGATCTCCTGCCCTGGCTGCTGCCTCGCCGGTCTCCGCTTCCCTTCGATTTGTCTCAGAGCTCCACCACGCAGGAACCCCTACAAGAACCTGAATGGGGACCACGCAGCCTCACATGGGCTGCTTTGTTCAGGACCCAAAGACTTGCCACCCTCACCTACCCCGACAACCACCACCAGCCTGGAGCCGGGACTCACCTTGCCAGGGGCGAAAACATAAACCTTGACTTCTGAACACCAAATGCACGCAGAGAAATGATCTGTGTGGAAACTCTGCACCAAAAGCTCCTCCTTGGAAATTAAGTGGGTCTTCTTAAAATTTGCACAGATTTTAATGCAGCAATACCCTGCTTACTATATGGATGGACTATTTGGTGCAGAGGAGACATTTCAAACCAAGAAATTAAGTGACTATCCTTGAAACTCTCCAAGTAAATGGTAGTGTTTGCTGGTGACCTTTTTGTGACGCCCTCTGCTGGGCTGAGGGCGTCACAACTTCAGATGTCAGCCGTGCCTGCATAGGTTTGATCGGCAGCGTCCGGAACTGATCAGCATGTCAACACTCCAGTTTGGGGCCCAGTCTATTAGATGCTGTATATTCACAGATGTAATGATTCTTATGACTGATGATGATGCTGAAATGAGGAATGTTAAAGCTTAGTATTATTACTGTTGCAATGATCTTTCATGTTCGGTGCTGTTTTTGCTTTAACATCTTTAATTATCAAGAGGTGTATGATGCACTGCTGAGGTGTGGGTGTGTGTGTGTGTGTGTGTGTGTGTGTGTGTGTGTGTGTGTGGAGCATGGAAATATGTTTGTGAGCAAAGGATTCAGTATGAGAGGCGGCATGTGTGTGCGTGAGAGGAAATGTAATAAACTGTGCTGTACACCGTTCTTATGACTTTTTTTGTTGCTGTATGGTCTTTATTGGCACGTCTGGATGCCTGGTTATGCACTTCAAATGTATTACTGTTAATAAAAAAAACCATTGATGTCATTATTACTTTGAGAATGACTGGTCAAAGACCTGCTTAAGAGATGTACAGATTCTTATTTAATGATGACATTGAATAAAAAGATAGAATGCAGTGATGTCCTCAGATTTACATCTGCTTCTTTGGCTATGTTACTTGGTCCACCACTTTGGTTCAGATTGAAATATCTCAGCAACAACATTTGGTTCAGTCGTTCATGGCACCCAGAGGATGAACTTTAGGCACTTTGATTCTTCTACTTTTCCTCTGGAACCATCATTTGTATTTGTCTAATACTTTGGTTTAGAACTGAGCTACCTGCAAAAATATTTCTATTGGCCTCAGCTGTTTGTGTTTAGTGCTAATGTTAGCATGCTAACACACTACGACGCCAAACCTGCTCAGGATCAACATGTTGGACATTCTAATTGTTTGCATGATGGGATGTTAACTTTAGTATTTAGCTCATTGAGGTGCTATATTAACATGCTAAACAAAGACTACCTCTTCAACAAAGTGTATGTTTGCATTTAGCTCATTCACATACACAACATGACATTATTTGAAAAGTGTTGGAAAAACATTTTGTCCTTGCTAAATTTGACCGGATTTAGTTTGCATTTTGTGGCGGTGTTTCCTATTTTGTCACCATTAGCAAAACAAAATGGACAACTTCAATTTGGTGAGCTCTGTATCAAAACATTTATTTTCTCCACATTATCTATTTGTATGATCAAGGTTTAAGTTTCCAGTCATTTCAGATATTCTCATTAGAACAAGAGGAAAAAGCCACAGAAGGTACAGCAAAACATCCCTTTTAGCATCTTTTTAAAAAATGATGGAAATAACCATTTTCTGTCTTTATCTGTTTATTTTATTGTTTTTCCCCTTTAATTGGATTATAGCCGTTTCTCTCCCGTACAAAGTCACTCGCCTTCAATTAAATCCCTGTGGCTTTTCTCCCCTTCCACCCTCCTGCTGACTGGAGTCGATCATTCTCCGGCAGCTTATTCCACGTGCTCCTCACTGTGTCTTTACAGATGTATTTGTCTTGCTTTTAAAGGAGTCTGTCTTCTCTGCTGTACAGACTCGAGTTGAGACATCAGTCTTCCTCACTTGTTCTAGGTCGCCATGGAGACAGCAGGTGTAATCACAGGTCGATTGAGAATACCTGTGGGGTTGTGTGTTGTCACCCTGCTTATCACTGGTGAGTATGGAAGTTACATGCACTATGTTTCCCCTTTCTCTGTAGCTGTGTGTCTGTGTTGCACCAAGTTGTTCTCTCGTCTGGTTGCACGTGTTAAAGTTGTGACAGTCAGACTTAACAGGGCAATGAGTGTCTGTGTGTGTGCATGCACTATTTTGGTGAACTAGTTTTGTGCCGTCTTCCCAGGGTCGACTGGGTTAGTCTTGTTCTCTGTGTGTAGCATTCCAGTTTGCTGCTATACAAGTGCAGTAAATTATCTGCAGGCACAACACACCTTATATATCAATTTCCATTCACTCACATTCAATTTTTGTATTTAATTTTTGATTGCAACTTCTTACTTTCCTCACTTTATAGTTATTTGTTGGTGTGTATATATAGTTTCTAATGCCTTTTTATTTTCATCCTCCATTGTGTGTATTGTAGACATTTTAATGTTCCTGCAAGAGTTCAGTAACTTTCTTATCAGTATAATTATAATATGTACTGTCCTGATTCAAGTCTCCAGTCTGTAGGTGTCTGTGAGGGGACTCATAAATTAAACCAGATTGTCCACTGGAGTGCAACACAGGGGAGAGTCTAGTTGGGTTGTTACAGGTTAAACAAAAAGGTTTTATGATGGTTTTAAAAGTTTGACGACATCTAAAAAGGTTTTATTTGATTTTCAGGCTTTACCACATAATGTCAACTGAACCAGAACAAAATCTACATGACAAACTGAGTCGTGGTATTTGTAAACATTGTTACAAACTCTTTTATGGACAAAAAATGATAAAGATACTACTGAAAAAAATCTTTTTTTTGCTTGCTCATGCACCATAATACTGTGTACATCTGTGTTGGAGGGACCCCTGGCAGGACAGTCCATGGTGTGTTTGGGTGTCTTCACCCAGCTGTGACGTCTCTCCGGCCTTCTCAAACTAGTTGTACAACATGATTCGTCTCGGTGTCCACCTCAGCCCCAGCTCCACTGTCTGGATCAAGCCACACAAGTTCGACTACAGTGACTTCAGTCGGTGACAAACCTGCAGATTCTGTAGTGCAGCCACAAAGTGTTGAGAGGATTCCTTGGCTCTTTGTGGCTCATGGTTTGAAACCGTACAATAATCTGCTTTAGTGTGCGATATGTGACAATAGGTATCACTGTGCAATTAATGTTAACAGTTCCTCTCTGTGCCCGCTGAGCTTTCAGTCAGCCCTCTCAGTCTCTGTGAAAGATGACCAGCTGCTGGTGAAGGTGCAGTTCCCCTGCCCTGCCAACAGGGGGCTCTCTCTCCAGAGCTGCGGTCCCATCTCTGAGCTGATCGACCCCTGGACAACAGTGACTGTGTACAACAAGCTAAATCGCTCTGAGCACCAGGTCTAACTTTGTCGTTACCCAGTTGTACCTGTGTTAGTTAATCAAACTAAAAATAGAGTTTGCCTAAGTCAGTTTCTCAGTGTATGTTTAACATGCTCTCTCCTGCAAAACCTCTCCAGTCTGTATTTAGTTAACACAGTTCCATGTGTGGATGCTGCTCAGGGGCTTCTAATGCTGCACTGTGATGCCCATCCAGGGTGGCAGTATTATTTTGGAGTTTTACAAAAACTGACTGGACTCGTTGGAATGTAAACATCCTGTGTCAAACTAACATCCTAATTACAAAAATAATTTTAAAAGTGTGCAACAGCCAGTGGTGGAAGAAACACTTGGATCCCTAATTTACAGGAAAATAGAAACACTCTACATTAAAGAAATACATTTGGACATTAAGCATTTTTCTTTAGAAGTACTAACAAACGAAAGTATCAGAATGCACAGTCTGCCCTTTCAGAGGTGTATATGTTATTAAAATAGTATTATTTATGCATTTACATGTAAGCAGTACTTTAATGGAACATTTAATTAATAAAGTGGGGTGAGAAGGTACAATACTTCCCAGTCAAACAGAAGTATAAATATATCAAATTTGCACACTAGTATAGTGCTCAGGATAATAAATCTACTGTATATGTCTGGCAGCTGCAAGCAAGAGTTTGTTTTTCTTCCTCTAAGTAGATAAGCCAAGTTTATTTTTAATTTTTTCTTGCAGAGGCAAATAGTTTGGACCCAGGAGGTGGTGTCCTATGCTGAGTTGTCTGGTTTGTCTCCGGGGCAGAACTACTGCGCTGTGGCCAACTTCTTCTTCCCAACCTTCTCCATGGCTGCTTCCCCAACGTCTGCTCCTGAGAGTGTTGAGACAGTCTCTAAATCAGGTGAGAGGAAGCTAAACCACAGTCAAATATAAACTTTGGAAGTTTGAGGCAGTTAAATCATGTGATTTACAGTTTGAAGTTCAGTTAAATTTGACTGCTCAACCCTCAGTGAGCACAGGGAATGTGATAGGGCTTTTTTAATCATAGGGTTTTAGAAAGGTTGTGCCATAACGAAGGCTGTTTCCCTAATATAGAAGATGATCCACTGATAACTGGTAAATATGGTGGTCCCCAACCTGGGGATCAGGGGGAAGGGGTCACAAGAAAAATCTAAGGGGCTCTGATAAGAAAGAAATAAAATGTCATTTTGCAATGCACAATGACATTTTCTTCTGCTTTGACATAATATTTGCTATTTTCTTGTGAAATACTGGTTTAATCTGCAAGGTAAAAAACTGGGGCCACTGAGCAAAATGTGAGTTCTGACTTTAAACTCAGAATTCATATGTGTGTTTCTATTTAGTATATACAAATATTCCAAAATTTCACCTCACCACAGCTTCAAAATAACTCAAATTTAACAATCTGTGATTAAACAAAATCAGTCATTTGCAGTGAAGACGATGGCAGTTCAAAATAAAAGATGATGTATGAAAAAATACAATAAAAAAACCCACTAAATATAATTCAAAAGGAAGTCAAATAATGTAGAAGCAGTTATGAAACAATAAAAAAAATCTGCATAGTGTAAAATGAATAATTCCAAATGAATTTAATCAAAGGCAGTGGCAGAAAATAAAAGGTTTTAATCCTTGATTTAAAAGACATTTAACTGAACAGAATGGTAGTTTCTAGTAGATATCTCCAGATATGTGGTACACAAAAGCACAAGGCTGATTCTCCAGGTTTAATTTTGACACTGGGGACAGAAAACATAACGGCAAATCATAACAGGTCTTGATTTAAAGGATCATAAGACCAAAGGCAAATTTTAAAAAAAGAGTTAACTGGTCATTGTCCAGTTCAGAGCCAGTTTTGATACCAAGAACTTTTCGGTAAATTGCAAAGACAGCTTTGTTTACCTGAACTTAATCCATGTCTTGCAGCAAAGTCCAGCGCACCAACAGATCTCCTGCTGCTGGTGGCTTGGCTCCTTCTGCAGCCTCGCTGTTGAGTCATCTTGTTTTCCCCGAATGTGCTGAGCGTACATTTGTTCAACCTGTGTGTGTTTTCTCTCCACAGGGCTGCTGCCTGTGCTGTGTCAGGGCATCGGACTGACGTCTCTGCTCATCGTTACACTTCTCACTGCGTTTCTGAAGAAAGCACAACGAGCTGCTCCAGCAACTGAAAATCAGCCCAAGACTCAAGTATGATTCATTTTTCTGAACTTCTCTTGTTTTTCACTCCCTTTCTTTGCCTGTTTTTTTTTTTAAAAACTCTTCTCAGAATTCACTGATGCAAACATACACTGCCTATTTCTTCTGAACATACGGTCCCAACTGATATTCCCCCATTTAGGCATATGTTCATGATCCAGTCTCTTTGGCCCCCCAGTCCCTGGTCCCAGTCGACCCCTGTGACATCCACATTGAACTAGATGACCGCATCAGTGTTTGATTGTTTGTTCACAGTGTTTGTTTGTTCAGTGTTTGATGATTGTTTGTTGTGTCCTGTTGCTTTTCTTCTTTTGTCTCTCCTCTATCCACTCACCCCAACCGGTTGAGGCAGAAGGCCGCCCACCAAGAGCCGGGGTCTGTCGGAGGTTTCTTCTGTTAAAGGGAGTTTTTCCTCCCCACTGTCGCCAAGTACTTGCTCAGGGGGATTTGTTGGGTTTTCCCTATGTAATAATAATATTGATAACAGTAAGGTCTAGACCTTACTCTGTAAAGTGTCCTGAGATGACTTTTGTTGTGATTTGGCGCTATACAAATAAAATTTGATTTGATCTCCACTGAATCTTCCTCTAGTTTTCCCTCCAACCAGGACCAGACCTCGATACAGGGTACTGGGACGGTGGAGGCCTGGACTCCCACCTGTGTCTCACTCCTCTGACAAGACGTGGGACAAATGGAGACTGATACTTAAAGACTGAGACTCATCGACATGTGGGTTGCCCTGTGAAGGTAGGCAAATGCAAGTCCACCTGAGAGGTCTGGGCCTTGGGGACAGTAGCTCAACTCTGCTCCTCTTTTTTTTTTTTTTTTTTTTTTTCACTGCCAAATCATCTGTGTTGGCCTCAAAAATCCTCTATCAATTGGGCGTTTTTTCACAAATTCCCCTTTTGAAAAAATAGCCTCAGAAGCATGGGTCATATTTTAAATTACACGATTGAAATATATTTGTTGGACCAGAGGTTGTTTACTCATTCTTGTTTATATTGAATCCGGTCTATTTATCATTCTTATCCACTTGTTCGAAGCAACTCTGTATTAGTAGTTAACTTTATATGAGCAGTCTTTGCATATGGGTTCCAAACCAGGGTGAAACTTGACATTCACCCAAAAGGTCAGTAGGCCATGATGTCCTGTAGTGACTTATTTAAAATTAGATGTAGCCCCCGTCATGTTTCCCGTTCTCCAGGGCCACCAGATGATCCAGCGTTCTAATTCTGTTTAGCTGCCTGGAAGTGACAGAAATGTGGCTCCCAGTCTGAAACATCTCTGCTCAGTGTTCTGGCTCGGACTGTCTGTCAGTCTGATGAGTCAGAGTACTGCATGAAGGTGGCCAGAGTGTTGACTGGTGAGTGAGAATTACCAGTGAAGCTGAAATAGTTTATCTGGCAGGTCCAAAAGGAGCTGCTTTTCTGTGTATGTACTCGTTTACTGAATCAGTGACAAGTCTAAATCTGGTTGCGGTTCCTCCCCCCTAGGTCTTTTACGTTGAGGTCCAGTGACACTCAACAAGCCAGTCCAAAAAATGAATTTCATAAACAAGAACTAAGAAAAGCTCTGACCCCCCCGGAGTGATAACAAAGGGTAGTTTTCATTCATTGCTCTGATATGTTTCTGACTCACAGTTGCCCCATCAGAGCCTCGCAGACACCTCACTCTGACTTCTGCATGAAAACAATCTCGCTTTTTTTGCCTTCTGTTTTGCTGGTGTTGCAGTCTTTCCGCAACATTGGGGAGCCTTGGAGGAGTCCACAGAGACCTGGGGGGGTCGTCCAGAGCTCCACATCTAAATATGGCTTTTATTAATAAACACAGCGCTTACATTGTGGAGAGATGATTAATGCTTGAAGCAAAAGGTTGGCTTGTGTGAACGAGCACCTGACTACACAGCAGTCGAGCTGCTGTTTTCTCCAGGATCCAGAAACCGTACGTTTGGCCTTTTTTTCTTGTCTTTTCTGCTATTTGCAGTAATTTTTCTAAAGGCCTCTGCAGAGTTGGATTTATTTTTGCTTGTCCTCTGGTTGTGTATGTTGGCGTGATCCTGTCCTATCATGACATTTTCACTAAATAGTGATTTTTTTTTTTTATTGCTATATAGAGGAGCAGGTTTATGCCAATACTTTAACATGGCAAGTCGCTGCTCATGGTCACAGAGAGGTATCATATGATTTTATGCACAGAGTGGGTCAGTTAAATACATCTGGTCACCAAAAAAAAAGGGGGGGGGGGGGGGAGACTTACTAAGACAAGTTTTACTAAGGTCCTCTAAATGCTGTGTTCTCATGTTTTCACTCTAATGAAAAGAATGTAGAAAACATGAGAACACATTATTTAGAGGATCTTAGTCAAACTTATCTTAATAATCCAGTAAGTCATCTATCTTAGTAAAAGTTTAAACCAGGGATCCTCCCTCCCTTCTTCTGTGTGCCCCCTTTCTTCATCAAGCCTTTTCCCTGTATGTAAAATTGCTTGGTTTTAGGAGGTACTCCACTTCATTTCTCCACTTTCCTCGCTATGCACTTTATTACGCCTTTCTCACTACTTCACTTCTTGCATTCATCTTAGTCATGATCCTAGAAAAACCCAATTTTGTGATCTTCAATCTCCGACTGGGGGGAGGGTGATATTTCCCCCATTTCCTGGCGTCCTGACTCCTCCTTGCCGTAGCATTTATGTAGTACCTTGCTAGGCGGATAGCATTAAGGGCCTTGCCTAAGGGGCCCAAGCTGATGCTGTGCCCCGACAGTGACTTGAACCCCAACTTGCCACACCGAAGTCAGTGGTGTTACCCACCGAGCTATCCACATTTCAAACTTTTACTGGTTTCTGCTATTTGTTAACGCAGCTTAGCAAGGAAAAGGGGGTGATCGGTTTGATGCCAGGCATCATATTTTCATACATACATAAATATTCTCCGACACGCACTCTCTGTCAGCTGGTGGGTGTGTGCTCACCTGTGTGTGCGTGCACGTGTCTGTGTTTTTGGGCTAAAATAATAAAAGATACACACTACTTTAGAAAGACACTGGAGTAAAAAAACAAAACTGTATATATGGCCAGTACATTTAGTTGTATCAAGTCTTTAATTTGGCCGTTCATTCGTCCATTTAATATACATGATATATACAAAAGTAAACAAAGACGTCCATGTCCTTGTTTTGCCATTTTGCAGTAAAAGTTGGCAGTGCATTCTTAACCTTTTAACAGCGCCTTGAGGCTTCTTTACTTCGTCCTCTCATACACACCAAAGGAAAAAAACAACTGGAGGATCTTAACCTTGTAATTATGAGATCCTTTATTGTAACTTACTATCGCATAATTATGAGAGTCTAATCCTATAGTTATGAGATCTTCTCATAATTATGAGATATGCAGGGGTTGGAACGCTGCAGAACGTGCCTGAAAATCATCAGGTTTTAAAGAATTCTTTAGTATCACAGTAATTCAGTGATATGTCAGTACATCCAATAGTATATAGCAAACGTGAACTGTTACTGGTCAGTTTGGTGTGGTTAGTGTTCCACAATATGAACAAATACAGGCTCCAAAAGGGCGCCACTCAGGGCGCCCTTTTGTTTACATTCTGGAACAATATACACACCAAATTAACTATCAACAGTTCACTTCTGCTATGCACTATTGCTATGTTCTGACAACAATCACTGAATTACTTTAACACTAAAGAATTCTTTAAAGCCTGATGATTTTCAGGCACATTCTGCAGTGCTCCAACCCCTTCATTATCTCGTAATTACAAGAAAAGATCCTCAAATGGTTTTTCTTTGGTCAATGCAATGTGCTCCCATAACAGCCGGGTCAACGGCATACAATCAGCGGCTGGACTCGGGTCATCCACGTCTCAGACGTCTCTCTGGTCTGCTCATCTGCGCCAATACTGAAGAAAGAAAGAAACAAGCATTCAGGGAAATGAAAAGTTGTGTTACACGGTATCACCAGGGAAATTGGTTAGCCTGCAAAAGAGCTCAGAATGGGTCAGAAGGAAAGCAAATCCAAGATTTGGGCTGTCGTTTAGGGTAACCGTTACAGATAAATACATAAAAATATACATCTGGGTCAACTTGGAGGCTAACCGCTGATGCTGTTTAATGAGAGTTTTCATTTCCCACAGTATAGAAATACTCTGTTGCAAGTAGAAGTCCGGCATTCATAACATTACTCATTATGAAAAATGCGCTGATGTACATCACAGTTGTGTACCTCACATTTACTGTTGCAGCTGGTAAAGGTAGGACTAATTTTAACTATCTCATATGCACTAAATTAATATCTTACACCAAGAAGCAATACATCTTATACTGTATTTTGTTTTATTAACCTCTTCCTGAAAAGTACCAGTAACTAAAGTTACCAAATGTAGTATGTACATGGTACAATAATTTTCTCTGACATGTACTTACAACTACAGTAAAGCAACCATTTATTAAATGTTTATAAATGCTGAATAAAGGGCTACCTTTTACTTTTTATTCCAGGTTGTCCAGAACTATTGACCATTACATTTTTACAACAATATTAAAGCCATATGATATCTTAGATTTGTTAAATTTACAATTATTACCCCAGTCTATTTTAAAAAGTATGGTGTGTGTGTGTGTGTACATTTACCTGTGCAAACTTGTGTATCTGCTCGACCACAGCAGCAAACAAAGCGCCGACACTCTCATCAATCAGACTGTGCATGTAATGGACGGCCTCCTCATCAGACAGGTCCAGTCGAAATTTGTCTTGTACCTGGAGGCAAAAAATTTAACCATAAAAATGATGCTGATAGTTGTACTGGCTCATAACAACGAGCATTTAAATTGGGTGGACACTCATATCTAACAGACCCTGACAAAGGTCAACAGCCAAAAGGTGTGAAGTTGTTCAGAAGACTGTAATGTGTTTTGATCATTCAGTGTGTTTCCCCTACCATTATATTAGGGGGAGCCGCGCAGGTCTATACTTTGTTCTTTGTTTAAGGTAGGGTGACGCCCTTGCCCCTTTCCTATTCAGTTAAGTTTGTACCAACAAACGTACCTTCTTAACAGTCTTGTCAGGCTCCAGAGCGATGTCAGGAATATTGGCATCCACCATGAGAGAGAAAAGATTTAAGATGAGGTTGGCGTACCTGAAAAGATGGAGGGAAAAAAAAAGCACATTTATTTCAGAAAAATGTGCAGTGCTTGTGTTTTTTTTTTGTTTTTTTTAAAGCTACACTGTGAAGATAATAGATAATTTGTGTTGGCAATGCTAAGACCGTTTAACAGTGTATAGACACTGATATTTCCTGGAAGAAAAGGACACCCACTTCCAATGTTAAAGTACTCGGAGGTTAATCTAGGAAGACTGAAGAAAAGGGTACAAGTATAATGACAACAGTGACAATCCACAGTCTACCACAGATATCCTAAAAGTACTAGGTACCTACAGTTGCATGCCATTACTTTGTGCTGTCATGTAAATGTTGCTTTTAATTTGCATTTGAATGTTTTATCTGGGCGCATTGTATTAAGCACTTTGAATAGCCTTTGTGTATGAAAATGTGCTATATAAATAAACTTGCTTTGCTCTGAAAAAGTCCTATATTTGGAGCTGCTAAAAGGCAACGATCGACCAAAGTCCATTTAATGCAAATGGCGTATAATTCCTGCCACTGTTTACTGATTCTCATGCTGATTATCAGCCACAGGCTTTACTTCAGGTCAGTGAAGTACTAAAGTAGACTGCTAGAGACTTGGCCCAAGGGGATTTGAATTATCGAATCATGGATGCCAACGCTGACAAAGAAATAGTCCCTATTTTGAACTGCGCTGACACCCCTGTCTGTGTAAAAGATAGCAAATCAACAGATTGCTTTGAACGGTGTTCAGTGATAATACATAATATACATGATTGGTAGTTGATAGGCTAAAACACCGGCCTCCACATGCTCTGGTGGAAACTAGTTTTCTAACCAAAGTGTTGGTTCACCATTCTTCCCTACAGTTGAGGGTAGTTATTTCTGTCAGCATGTACAGTATCTTGCCTCCTGAGGTGCAGGAAAGCGGTGTAGCACTGCTTCCTGAACTCCTGGTACTGCTCACTCTGCATGCCTCCCATGCCCTCCACCATCTCTTTACTCAGCTTCATGGGCGGAGGCAGCGGTTTGGGGTCTCTGCCCAGGATGTAGCCAAAGTCGATGTGGAAGAGCTTCCCTGGATGAGGAGAGGAGAGAATATCATTTAAAACTGTTCAGTAAAGGAAGACATTATTAATCAGCATCTAACAGAACATGTTTGCCTCACCAGTCTTTGTCAGTAGCAGGTTGTCCAGGTGTCTGTCTCCTACTCCCAGGATGTAGGTGATGACGCAGTAGCCAGCTGGAAGAGCACAGTGAGAGAAACGTAGCTTATTAACACTGACAGGTAATGTGCTCTGCAGGTAGGGCATACCAACGAACTAAGAACAGATCTGACCGACACAAGCGGACTCACCACAACTCTTGACGTAGGTGTCCATCACCTCTGAGCTGATGCCGTAGGGCCCTTTTTCACTTGGAGCATGCTTCCTGAAAAAGCTCTGTGGAAACAAATCATTATGATTGAAAAGATGTTAGTCAGTTAGGACTATATTTAAACACCGTTTCTACATCTCTGCTTACCTGGATGTTGCCTTCAGTAGCCAGGACTTCGGCAACAGGAACAGACTGGACAAACTGCATAAAACCTAGAACAGGCATATTTTAAATTATGCCAAAAAAGGTACAGCAGCAAGCTAACAAATAAAGCCTGCATTTTTAAGAAGAGCTTATTTTCTACCACACAGTAATGAGTGGACAAATTCTTACCATGCTTGGTGCTGGTGGCTAAAACTTTGTAAGGTGTCAACTTCAGGTCCAAATTCTCTTTTCTCAGAAGCTAAATATCCAATGACAAATCATTCAAGTTTTAATTTAAAACTATTTTAAAATACTGTGCAGAGCAAGCAACAGCTGCAATTTAACCATCACCAAAGACCCGTTTGCATTTCATTTCCCATATAAGAGGTATTCTTACTTTGTCCATGAGTGAGATGATCTGCAGGATGAGCTGGTCCTGTCTCAGGTCATCTCCATGTTTGAAGATAACTGGATACATGGCTCCGTCCTCGGCTTTGAAGATCAGCTTGGCTGGCATCAGTGCACTCTGACACGCAAACAGAGGGGAAAGAAACGTAAATCGGTGGTTACACAGATACCGACTGCAGTCGAGACAAGCAGTCATTGTACCTTGAATAGTGTTGCCGTCTCGGGGATGATGCCTCTGATCCTGATCTGAGGCTCCAGAGGAAGAGGAATCGGTTCGATCTCTGACAGATTCACTTTCTCGTTGTCAGCCAGCAGAGCCTGCAGCCGCTCCGTCTGCACACACACACACACACACACACACACACACACAGAGAGAGGGATGCTGATGTCAACACAACTCAGCAGGATCAGTGTGTTCACTGGCTCCTACATTTGAAACTAACCACCTGCATGTGAAACTGGATACATCTGGAATGATTCCGTCTACAAATCTGCCCAAAATAACCTAAAATGAAGACCCGTTTCAGACCTATAAAAACATGCAGTCCCATTGTGTGGAGTCACCTTCTTCTTGCGGTTTCCGCTTTCCCTCTGCACAGCTTTCATGAGCTGCACCAGTCTGTCTACAAATGTTTGCTGAGCTGCTAACAGCGACCGCATCACCCTCACACTCTTATCACCCTGAAAGAAAACAGCAGGAGGAGACAAAGAAAGGCCAAAATGAGGACTATATTTTTTGCTCTAGAACGTATCCGGGCTCTGATACTATGATGCTGACCTTTAGTAAAGCCTGACTGAACCTCCTCATGACATTCATGTACATTTCGTGAGTCTTAGGATCTCTCTGCTGAGTGTCCTGGTCCTCACACTCCACAATCACATACCTGAGGAAGACATACAACTGCTGCTAACAGATGTACAAACACACACATTCTCAGTAGTAAAAAAAACACACACACACACACACTGAACTACTCACCAGTATAAGTAGTTGGCAAGTGTGGAATTCTTGCAAGCACGTGAGATGAGGAATGTACACAGGTCTGGCTACAAAGAGAAACAAACACAATGTTCAATTTTACACAGCTCTAATCTTTAATTTTTTTATATTGAGTATTTATATTGGGATTTACTGTATTAATACTGTATTCTGATCTGTATTATCCTGTTAATTTTCTATGTTCCTTTCAGCTGCAGCTTTGTTTTCAGTTGCATTTTGCCATTCTCACCTCTAGGTTTTCACTGTCGACTCCCTCCTTGCCTTTCTGTGGGGCAGTGGAGGATCCAGATGTGCCAGAAATGATCTGAGAACTAGAGGAAAAAATAATGAACAATTGATTCAAAACATAAGTGAACTTCTGCTTGAACTGGGGAGATGGTGTATTGAGTATAGACAGCTTTAGCCTGTTGAGAGTCATTCTTCAAGTCAACACAGTTGCAGTTCTTTGCATCCATCTGTCCAGAGCTGTGAATCTGCCAGTAAAATCATAACTCCCAGTGACTTCATTATGGTCTTTGAAAGAAAAATAATCAAATTCTGCAAAGTGGCAAATGCTCTCCCAGCTAGTGTGCAACTCAGAGATAAATTTAGACATAGGCACTTAGAAACAAAACACAAAAATCACTGGATGTACACAACCAGTTTGGAGACGTGCATCTACACTTTTTACTTGTGGTGCGCAACAAATATTTCAGGCCCTTCGGTGTCATTTTTAAACATTTTAAGCAACCTCCCACCACAGAACCTCTATGTGCTTCATGTCTTTTGACTAATTAATGAGCCACAGCCAAAGTAGCTGCTATAATTTCTAATCCAAGTACTGACCCGTCCAGTGTAGAGTCATCTGAAAGTCCCTGGCTTTCTCTCTTGCTGCATGGTTCCAGGCCTTTCTGAATATCACTGAAGCTCTCATATTTAAGTGCCTGCACCAGCTGGAGAAGGTACATCAGAAGGTCCTGAAAGGAGAGAGAGGAATAATTAAGGTAGTGTAAGGTTTCAGATTTAGTGAAAGTGGTTTTATTTGCTGATGACACTACCATTTGGGCATCCGGGGAAAACCTACAGCAACTCTCGGGACAGGTCTCACAGGAACTTGAGAAGATAAAGAAATGGTGTGATAGTAATATACTATCTCTGAATATGGATAAAACTAAATTTATGGTATTTGGGAATCGTAGACTAGATAACGAACTGCAAGTGAAAATAGGGGGAGCTAATATAGAACGAGTATATGAAATTCAATTTCTAGGTGTCATAGTGGATGATAAATTCACCTGGAAATATCATATCAGATATATTCAGCATAAAATAGCAAAAAACATATCGATATTGGCGAGAGTCAGACATATTTTGGACATAAAAGCACTACGTATTTTCTATTCTTTGTTGATTTTACCATACTTGGTGTTTATGTATAAAGCCAGGAGCAATTTATTACCTGGTGGAATTCAAAAACTATTTAATGAAAGGGAAGGGGGATACAATTTAAGGGGTCAGTTAAATTTAAAAATTCATGCTATACGTACAACCAAAAAAAGATTCTGTATTTCTATAAGTGGGGTAAAACTATGGAATAATTTAAGTGTGGACATAAAAAATAGTAATAGAATTGACGAGTTTAAACATAAATATAAAGGTATGTGTCAATCAAGATATATGCAAGAACAGGCTTAATGATTAATTAGATGGAACATTGTGGGTGTGGTGTAAGAATGTTAACACTATGTAATATTTCTACTTGTGTGATGTAGAAGATAATTATCAAAGTATGTAATTATGTAAGAATGTTAACAGTCTGTAATATTTTTTAGTATATCACTAGCGTGGTGTAGAACAAAATTATCTATGTAGAGATACTGCTTGCAAACCAATGATGGTAAGATGATGTCATGGGGTAGGACTAGATAAGTCTAACTTCTTCCTACTCCGTTCAAGCATGTACTAGGTATAAGCAAATTGATAATGCATTTGTGGACATGTGTGAAATTATGTGTGTTGACATAGTGACTGTCGTTACATGTTTGAAAGAATAAATCAAGTGTTGATACTTCTTTCCAAAGTATTTCATATTTTGGGTTTATCAAAACAAAACCTGAAAACAAAAACTGTCATTCAAGGGGTTTGTTTTTCGTGCATTATTTTCACATCAGTTAACGATTTTCAAGCCAATATTCTGTCAGTGAACCTTTGCTCAACAGAATATTGCTGAGTGAAAAGCCGCAGTTATTTTTTGCCCCCAAAGTTGATTTTTTTTTTCAACTTTTCGACGACGTCAGGAACCCGTGACCAAACGCGGCACAGCTTGCTGGCCAAAGTGTGAAGACTGTATATTTTTATATATATGGCAACACGGTTACCATAAGCACATGATGCACCGGTCAACTATTTGATTTATTTATTGAAGCGGTGATCAGTATATACTGTATTTTACGTCAGATATATAGCCAGGTGCTATTTCAGGTCAATCAGGGTCATTGTAATTGCTCCTCTGCTTCTTCAAGTGTGGTGGCAGCAGACACCCACAGACACCCAGACGTAGGCACAAAAACCCCCGCATGAAGCATTAAAACTTTCCAAACTGCCTTTTTTCAAAATAAGATGCACTACTTTAATGTATTCAGCAGAACCAGCACCTGCAGGTCATCACCACTTCATGTGGACTTCTGCAGCACGACCTTCTAGAACTTCACATTCCATATTCACGTCACATCTGGTGTAAATATATGCAGTGTGTTTAAATTGCCTCAAAAAAAAATACACAATTTCATATCATTTATTCACGTCGCTCATGGTGTGAAAAGACCTTCATGCTTTTCATAGAGACTGTGTTTCAAATCCACACATTAAAACAGAGTAAACATACTGATATGCACCAATTTTAGTTTACAGACAAACACTGCCAACTAATTTGTAGATTTTCTTCTAGTCTGGGAAGAATGAAAACATTTCTAAAGGTGTTATACATACAGAGCCATCATCATCCACACGATCACACACACTTCCTGTTGCCCCTTGGACCTCCCACACCTACCTCATCATCTGCCTGCTGCAAACGTGCTACTGCATAGCGTCTGACTGTTGGGTTAGTGAAGTGAGAGGACAGCAGCTCCAAGGAGTCCTCCACATCCATGGGCCTCCACTTCCCCAGCAACTCCAGAGCCTGTTTGGCCTCCTGGGGCAGATCCCAGTTCACACACTTGAGGAATTTCGCCAATGCCTGCAGCAAGAGGAGGAGAAGCATTCAGTGTGTGTGTAAGTATATAGTATTAGGGTACAGCAGAAGTGCAGATATCAACACACCCACCTTCTCCTGTGTGGTGAGGTAGTATCTGAACTTCCACACCAGGTCCTGCTCTTCAGAGCTCAGCTGCTTGGTTGGAGGATAGCTCACAATAATCTGTTGGTGCATATAGATGCACATACATCAAATCAATTTCCAAGCTTACTACAAAATGTCTTCTGGTAATTCAGCTATAAAAGGTATTAAACACAAATGTAGTGTGTGACAGAGTTGTTTATGAAATATCTGACATCTAAAATGACTTACAAAGAACAAAAACCAATAACTGTTTGATTTACAAGTTGAAACACACACACACACACTGAATTAAAACAACCTCCTTGGCGAACGTAATTATGTTGGATTAGATTATACAGAATGTGGATCCTAAATGTAAGCTGCACTGCTGGTTGTTTACATTGAGCTGGTCACGTGTGGAAGCATTGGGCTTCAGGTCGTGATCTGAGGGCCCACTGCGGAGGCTACGAGCCAGTTTGTGATGCTTGCTCTCCACCAGGTTCTCCTGTGAGAAAAATAATATAAAGTATATTTCAAATGAAATGTGTACACATTTTTTTTTTTTTGCATTTGAAAAAATATTAAAGCCACAATAATGTGCAAGTCCCCTCACCATCCCCATCTGTGGGTCAGGAACTTTGACAATGTCACAACTAGTGAGAACAGGCGATGCGTCGTCTCCATCCTGAATGGGAACCAGTTACAGTACACCAATTAGCTAACACAAGTGATTATTGCATGTTAAAATGCACCAGGTTACATGTTTCTGAACATGAAACTACCTTTTCATAATAGACTATGCTGTATTCTTTGTCATTAGTTCTGACTCGGGGGAACTCCACCATGAGGTACATGAAGTTAGAGCTGCGTTTCTCGCGCTGCAGTAACACACACGAAGAAAAGTTTCAGATTAAACACAGAAGACGTGAAAATGCACATGCATATAGTGATATGCACAGTGAATCCTGCACTGTCCTTACTGAGATGAGTCTAGCTGCGACTAATCTTTGTTGTCCAAGTCATAATGATAATGACTTCTATCAAGCTGACCAGTTTCCATGACTGACTATAGATTCTTAAGATTGTTTACAGCAAATACAAAGTGTGTTTAAACCAACTCACCTCATTGATCATTTCGATCTCTCTGAAGGTCAGACGGTCCAGCCAGTCCACCTTCACCATGTGGCCCTGTCGATGGGCCTTCGTCAGCTGAATGGAGAGAGAAGGGTGGGTAGAAGAAAGACAGTAGGGTAAAAAGAATCCAAGGGTTGAAGTTCTGTTTCAGCAGAACTGGTCCTAGCATGGTGGCTGATTTGCAGACAGCTCAACCAATCATGCACAAACTCAGTGCCAGCAGCCAGTCCAGCATCACCGGTCACACACTCAGCAGCCAATCCACTTCTCAGTCGATGTGGGTGTCAAGAACGTAAGCACACACTTGGCCATGAACAGGAAGCCCACAACTCATCTTGTTAGGATTAGCACTCACGTTTTAAAACAACACATGAACTGGTAGCAGCCTGGATACAACTTTAGATATGTGGACTGCACTCAAGATTAATAAAGTTAATAAAGAATGGAGGAATCAGTGCGTCTAATTTAGGAATGAAATAAAAACAAACAATTGAGTCAGATAATGTTCAAATGAAACATACCCCCTGACACCCTCCTCTAAATATGTCAAAAAGCTGCAACAATTTGACTAACATTACATTCTTGTGTCCACATATACATGAAATCCATGCACACACACTTAACAAAATACACCAATGTACAGCAACAGCAAAAAAACTTGAAAACAAATGTGTGTGTGATGCTTTCAAAAATGCAGCCATTACTCTTGATAGAAAACAAGTGTTCACACCAAAACCTGAGTCAAAATGTATTTGTAAATGTACTGGAACAGTTTGTCGTACCTACAGGTTTCCCCACATAGAACAATGCAGAGAGTTCAGGGATTTAACAAAAGAATGAACCAGTATCTGACACAGACTGAATTGTCCTAATGTGGTAATATTCACTCAAGAGGTGTGTGAAAAGAAGATGGTGAGATTTATTTGCAAATACATTTGAAACAAGGCCTTGTTCACACACATACAGTACACAACATACACACACACACACACACTCTGCATGGCCAGCACTAACTCCTCCACTTGTACTCACATTACTGAGTACCTCCAGGTCTGGTCCCTGGAACAGATGATGGTTTAGACAGGGCTTTGCAACGGAGGGTTTCTTTTGTTACCCAGCGCACACAGTGTAAGAAACACCATGTGCGCTGGATAACCTTGCATCCTATTGTTTTCACTCATCTATTTTCTCCTCTATTCAAGCCTACCCCTGCACTATTACAACTCCTTTCTCTCTCCAATCCTCAGCCATGTTCTCTTGTCCATGCACATACTGTACCTTGGCCAGTCTGCCCATCTGGTCCTCTGCCAGACTGCTGCTGGTGCGTCCTGGTGTGGTGGTGGGCTCCCCTCCATCCCCCTCCACACCAGGCCAAACTTTCAAGTCATGCATCCCTTGCCGGAACATACTAGAATAGGAAAGTAGGAGGTGTTTTAAAATTACATATCAATAGGAATTTTTTGTTGTTGTTGTTGTTGCTGCTGCTTTTGTGCGCCTTTACATAAAAAGAATGAGGTGAACTCAAAACTGATGTTTCAATCTGCTAGTAAAATGCAGAACATTTTCAACAGATCCATAAATAATAGCACAAGGGTAGACTTACCCATATTTGCCAAACAGAGTAACTGTGGTGCCTCCCACAGGGACGGCTCTCCCGGGGCCATAAATGTCCCAGACTGTGAGAGCAACCTGGGCACTTTGGGGAAGGTCTGGGTACTTGACTGGCAGCCCCAGCCCCCCAGCTGCACAGGACAGCGGCAGAGTATACAGAGTACAAGATAGAGGGGGAGAAGTCAAAAATAACTAGTCAGCAACCTCCACCAGTGCAGTTCAGTTTCCCAATAATGCCGGTGCATTTAAAGCAATATTCCCATGATAGATTGACCATCATAATATGAGTTCTGTGTCTGTCTGTTTGACTGAGCATGGGGCTCAGCTGCGCACACACAGTGCAGTGCACCCAGGAGGATGAAGTCTGTGCTTCCTTCCTGCAGGGTTGTGTGGAGTGTGGCTGCGTTTATTTCTGCACTAAAACTCAACCCTTGTGAAAGAATCAGAAAATAACCTTTTCCCCTTCTGATTCACTGCTTTGTTTTGCTAGCAACACTTCCTCTCTTTAGTGAGACACTAGGTCCCTTGACCACCGCTGCTCGCTCACTCTGTTGATCGAGTAGATTTAGAACACAGGTGGTGAAATTTGGGCAAATGATCATTTTTCTTCACCATCAAAGTTTTTCTTGCTTGCAGTTTCTCACCGGTCACATGATAGAACGTCATCAACATGCCCACCAGTGTGCGAATACTCTGGACTGTACGCGGCTGTTTTCTTACACAGCCTCACTCTGGCTTACTCAGACATTGTGGAGACTTTGTGCTAAAGAGCTGGCAGGGTAAAGTCCGTTTGAGGCCTGGGCCAACTGACTCGGACATTTGTGTTCTCACATGCAGGTCCTCCGGGTAATGTCTAGAGAATTCCAGGGTTCCAGTGCATGTCTGAAAAGGACTTTATTAGTAGAATTCCTTACTACTTTACTGCTTTGAACCCTAAAAATTATACTTAATTGACAGAAAGCAACCAAACAACTGTATGAACAATATATACAAAGAAAATGCATTTTTGTTCTAACTCCTGTTGTGATTATGTCAATAACACAGACAAAGTCAGTGTAGGACTCACTTCCAGCGTGTGCTGAAGGCCTTGTATGAGGTGCGAACAGGCAGGGCGAGTGGCTTTCCTTCAGCAAACACCTGACAGGTAACGTAGAGGTCTGAGCAGTTATCCTGGTAAAGGCCAGAGAACCGCAGCATGGGGTCTTCAAGCAGCACTTTGTAGCTCTTCTGCTCTCGCTTTCCTTCTAAACTGCCTCTGGAAGTGGAGACGGAGACAGTAGAGACGTGATGAGAGGGAGAAACAAATATGTTGTTGGTTGATGCTATGACGAGTGCTTTAATTAATACTTGTAAACTCTTTCTTGGAAAGTCTGTTTTTTATTTTTAGCTTTCTTAAACCTCTGTGTTACAGACTGCTTTATGTTGATTTAAGAAAGGTTTCTAGAAGCTGTTATGATTTTTTCTTTCTTTCCACAGATATAACAAATATATCTGGATATAAAGTGTCTGTGTAAATTGTTTCTGGTACATTGCTTCTGTTACTTTTGTTGTTTGTGTAAAAAACCACTAGCATGAAGTGCAAACACAGTATTTACTGTAAGCTTTAACTCAGATTTGGGCTGCAACTGCAGGTTATTATCATTATCAATACATTTGCAGATGATTTTCTTCATTACCTGATAAATCAGTTTGCCTATAAAATGTCCATCAACCTTGCCTAGAGCATGAAGTGGCATCTTCAGAGTACGTTTTGTCAGCTTACATAGCCACAGAGTTCAAGGAAAGTTTACAATGAAGTCAGAAAAACATATGTCAGTCAGACACAGTAAGTAAACATAGCAAGTGTTCTGTCAAGTCGAGATAAATTAGTTGCACCGCTTTAGGAAATGAGAAGTATTAAGTACAAAACTTACATCTTAAGTTGAACGTTAATGTCCAAGTCACAGCTGTAAACATAGTTGAATTTGTCAGTGTCCATCTTCCGACGCGAAAGCTCTAAATTTTAACACAAAACCTGGCGACTTCAACATGAAATCCCGGACGGTTATAAACGACTGGGGTTGCGACAAGGCCTCGGATCAGCACAAAAACACTCCTCAAAATGAAGCGTAAACCCCGCTTAGACGATTAGAGACGTTATCAGTCTGTACAGTGGTTTAACAGGATGACTTTAAATGTCTGTATTCACGGTAGAAACATTATTTTAACATCTGTCTCACGGGGCATGATTTGATATCATGGATAGCTACACAACAACACAGCATAAACAGAAACCTACAGCCAAGCTACAGCAGTCGATTGTGGATGCAGTTATGCTGTGAAGACTGACCCGGCGATCCTTGTATCGTGGATCGATTTAACGAACCTGGTGGGTGCAATGGGAAGTATAAAAGGGGCGTGGTTTCCGGCATGCTTAATTAAAGGCGCAATACACCCCAAAATACGTCTGTTTATAGTCATTTTGCTTTACATTTTTAAAAACGTTGCACCTGTTTTTACTTACTCTACGTCTGTTTTTTAAAGTTGTTTTACACCTCTTTGTAGTTTAGTGTCTCTTTTTGTTGTATGGCATATTTTTGTAGTGGTTTTGCTGCCTTTATGGTCTTTTTGGTCTCTTTTTAGTAATTGTATGTGGTGCTTTAGTGGTGTTTTTTTTTTTTTTTTGTAGGTGTTCAAGTAATTGTATGTGGGGCTTTAGTGGTTTTTTTTTTTTTTTTTGTAGGTGTTCATCTATTCTTTCTTGTTCTGTGGCTTGTTTTGTATTTATTTGAGTGACTTTCCTTCACGGTTCTCTGGTCTGTTGGCCCAATGACCCCTTGGGCCTCTGGGCCTATGCCAGGTAGATCTGTTCAATAATCCATACATGCTTGTAGGAATAACAATGTATACCTGTTAATAACACCCAAAACAAAATCAGCAAAACTAAGATAATCATGAGAAAACAAGCCAACAAGCAAATAAAAATATTAATACCATGTGTAACATAAATAATACAGGCTACATAGTAAAACCCACACAACAAGCAGAATGACTGAAATAAATTTTAACAGTAGTTATCGTGGTCCTCAATCAAACTGTAACTGAACATTACCGATTTTTAAAAACTCCACTTTCAGATCCACTTGCTTCTGTGGAGTTTTCTGCCATAGGGCATGGTCTTTATCAGTGGATGAAGTTTCCTCATGTGTTGATGTGAATACTAAAGCTGCTGAATTATGTCACTTTTAGGCCTAAAAATAAAGCATGAAAATCATTTATGACCTTGAAACAGCTGTTTGACAAAATACTCTCAACTTAGTTCTAGCTTTTCCTGTAACAATTAATAGTAATAAAAATCTGCATATGATTTAGGGTACCGTTTGTCCATAATGAAGATATTTAATTCATTAAAAAGTTCTGACAAAAACAGTCCTCTTATCAAAGATTAAACATGCCATTTATTTAAGTGTTGTCACAGATCAATATTTAGATACATGTTTTACAAGAATATTAGTCACACTGTCTGTTTCTGAACAGCATTCTGGCCTAAAAAACTATACGAAAGGTTGACTTGATCATTTCATCCTCTTTGTTCGCCTCTTCCTACTCTCCTTGGATATCACCCCTCTCTTGCTCCCTGCCCTCCATCTCACCTCTCTCCTACCCTTCCCTCTCTTAGTCACCACATGGATGTGTCATTGTTTCTATCACTTTAGAGTTTCATGCCCGCTGAAGTGCAGTGAGGTGATCTCTGGAGCGCCAAAACGGTGCCAAGACACAAGATTCCCTCCTCTTCACCCCTTCCACCACCACATTCCCAGCGGATGGCACCGCTGACGCCATCCACAGCCAGGCCTGTGGGCCACGTGATGATGATAACCACACCTCCACGTGGACATAAAGCCTCAGGATGTATAAATGAGGGTGCAAAGGGAGGAGAGGAACCAGAACTGGACCAGACTAAGATGGAGCTCACTGGTGTTAACTGGATGCTTGCAGCTGCAGCGTTTCTTCTGTGGACCAGTGGTGGTTCTGCTGCACCCACTGAGTGCCACTTCAACTCCAGAGGTCAGACCCCATGCTTTAAAATCTCTCAGGTTACATCAAAGAAATTTTAAATCTGTGTTCTCAACTACATAAAACTGCATAGTTCTAAGACGTGATGTCATCTTCTTTGACTGCTTGTTCCAGCACTGTGTGTGTTCAAGGGGAGGCACTACTCACTGGGTGAAACCTGGATGGACAACACTTGTATGCAGTGCACCTGTCTGCACCCTGTTGGTGTTGGTTGCTGTGAGATGTAAGTACATAAACAACTTGTGTGGTTTGGTGTCCACGTGCCCTTTCATTCTTACTATACTACAGCCAGCTTGAGAGAGACTGAACAAAGCAGAATATGCTTCATATTAGTAAATATAAATTGATTTGTCTTCATGGGGAACAAAGCAGCGATATATGTTAGTGCTATTACTAATGTTATTACTAATGTAGACAGCATTTCTAACATAGCTTTCTCAATTGAAGCAGTTATATAATTTTACAGTGTATTTCATAGCTGATTATATATGTAAACATGTTTTGTTGAGTAATTAGTAAATAAAGCAATTAAATGTAGTGGATAGATAAAATGGAAGTAATGAAGTACAGTACAAATACCTCAAAACTACTTAAGTACAGTGAGGCAAATGTACTTTTCACTACTGGCACTTAAAGCTCAGGAGCATTTTGCTTTTATAAAGATCATTTTCTTGTAAATGTTGTTATACATGTTTTGAAAAATCTGCATCATCGCTCTCAACTGTTGGTGATGGCTGTTAATTTTCCTGTAGGTGCATCACTGTGACACTGTTAAATGAGCAAATACAAAAGAGTTTGTGAGGGGTTTACAGTTCACACTACAAAGAATAAAGTGGTGTGCATGGACAAGCTTTTTTGAAGACATACCACTGACCGATAAACTACAAAAAAACCAATCGAGTTTTATCCTTTACTTCTGTCTCTGTCCAGGGTGCATCGGCCGGTGGACTTTCCAGCATGGTGTCAGGTGCGGGTGGAACCAGTGACCTGCAAAGTGTCCCTTGTGCAGACAGCGGACCCCCGCCTGCCCTGCACCCCAGGTGAGGACGTCAAGGACCCCGGCCATGGATCACTTCAGCTGCAGCAACAGCTCGAGGGGTAGACAGACATTCCAGCTATCTGTTCAGTCTGTTTGTCTGTGAAACTCACTATTGTTGTTATATGTATCAGTAACTACTTTGTAGAAATATAAAACAGTAACAGCATCTAAACATTTTGACTTATATACTCAATGAAGGAAATGTGAGTGAAATTTGTCTGTGAATGTATATTTAAGCAGAACTGCAGTATTTTCCAGCAGAGGACTTAACACACTCACCACAGAAGGATGTATTACATTAACATAATTAGGTAATGTAGGTATTTACTTTCTTCAAACTTCTTTTGCAGTTTGTTTTGGTACTATAGAAAGATGCATAGCTTTATTTTTGTTTGGGGATTTTTCATGCCTAACAAATCAGTCTTTTGGGATTTTTATACTAAACCAAATTCCGTATCTTTAATTAATCCAAAAATGACTAGCAAAATTAAGGCAAATATATATATGTGTGTGTGTGTGTAACAAATTCTGAGTATGACCTGTTCTCTGCTGTAACTCATTTAAACTCTATATAAAATTCTTGTTCACAAACACAATTTATGTTCAATTCTGTGAAGCAGTCCCTTATACATAGTTTATGAAATTTAAAACACACTTTAATATTTCTCTTGGGAGTATTTACATCTCAGCACAGCCTTTGCTCAAACCGAAAGAAATACGGTTAAACAAAATATACTGAATAAGATGAGGATGAACAAGTGTACAAATGAATACAAGAATTAAATAAATACAGAAATGCACAACAACCACAGAGACAACCGCACTCCCATGGTTACCATGTGTTGATCTTCCTAAAAAAAAAAAAAAGATGTATTCAAAGTTTGAATGCAATGAAAAATGCATATGACCAAAGCAAAACATAGGTTGCACACAGACATAAACAAATGCTGGTTTTGCATATCTGGTGGAAACAGCACATCTTCTTTCCCAAAGTACAAAACTGAAACTGGTACTCACAATGCATAGCATTATAAGTACACACACGCACGCACTCAGGACCACGCAACTATCTGCCAATACCCTCTGAAATGCAGTATTATCTCATGGCCATCTCATATCCACAGTTTCACACATACAACAGTCAAATATTAATGCGATTGGTTCCTGTAAACTGTGACATATAGGAAGCCAAGACTGGGTTGGTAGGCAGGACTTTGATTGGCAGATCCCAGCTGAAGGTATCCACATCGACATGCTCTGCCCCGACCCAAACTGTGACCTCTGATTGGTTCTGAAGAACAATGGGCGGTTCCACTGGCTCCCGAGCAGTGACAAATTCAAAGTGCAGGCGCCACCTCAGGGTTACTGGACAAGAAGAATAAGATTCTGATGTTAAATTATGGATCTTGAAATGAGCAATTTCTTCTTTAGAGAAATGTTCTACAGTAAATGTGAGACTAAATCTAATCTTGTAGAATTTCATTCAGTTTCTTTCCAAAATTGAGCTGATGTCTAAAACGCATGCTGGATGCATTTCCTACTTCTAAAAAAATTTTTAAAGACAGTATTTTATATTCAGGAGCTAGCATTGTTTTTACATGAATGCTTGCTTGTTAACAGTTTTCTTCTCTCCCGCCTGTTACTGATACACTGATACTGTAGGTTTCTTGGTGTGTTATCATGTGAAAATGTCAGCAATGTGCACCACTTCACCCACATACTCGAGCATGTGCAAAAAATACAAACAAAACTGGGACTCACTCTTAAAAACACAGTATAACTACTACAGAGGCAACTTTGTCCCAACTTTTGTTTTCACAATATGTGACAGTAAAATATTCCCTATTTGATAAGTGAATGAATGTATTAACATCTGGTCTAACTAGATTGTGAAACATCCTATTAATTACAACACTGATCTAAAAGTCACTGTTCTGGATTCTGAGATTTCATGTTTTCACCATAAA
Source organism: Monopterus albus (assembly GCF_001952655.1). Lineage (NCBI taxonomy): Eukaryota > Metazoa > Chordata > Actinopteri > Synbranchiformes > Synbranchidae > Monopterus > Monopterus albus. The sequence goes on along the minus strand of NW_018128105.1, from coordinate 599,044 downwards.
GACAGATCATACACAGTAAATTAATTTCAGCTTTACCTGCAGTCTGTCCTCCACCACTGGTATGTGCTAACCATAGCAAGCATTTTACATGTGCTGCAGGCCGTTGCTTTTACATTAGCAGGCTAATTTGTTTAATCTTACCCAGGCTTCAGCCCTGCTGTGGAAATGCAAATCATAATAAACTCAAGGGTCTTTCACCCCAGGGACAGAACTAGGAATTTTAGGTCCTGGGAATAAAAAGTACCATGGACTTTCTGGTGGAAACACAGCTCATGTAAAGTGCCCTGAGATGATTTTTGTTGTGACTTGGTGCTATACAAATAATATTACATTGAACTAAATTGAACTTCAGCTGGCTGGTGACTGACCTATATCTGTGCTAAAACCTGGCGTGACGTTGAGGGGGATGGGGAGTGAAAAGTGGCTGGAGGCAGTGTGCAGGCATGACTCCAAGTGTCGTCCGTGTCCGGTCACACTGATTGCCTGGCCGGGACGCCGCTGGTACTGCTGCTGGATTTCTTCCTCACTCTGAAGGCTTACAGAATACTGGAAAACATACAGACAGGCAATTCACAAATTGATTAAAGGAAAACCTAACATTTTATGCAGCAGGGTACAAATAGAAAAACTGTAAAAACACCTGTAAGCAGGGAATGTCTCCCTCTGAGAAGTTGAATGTGCCAATGATATCCTCCCCAAGTCTGTAAACAGTCTTGAAAATGCAGAACTTTGCCACTTTCCCACGCACATTGGTGATATTAAACATGTCTGAGGAGAAAAGTTGTTCACAAGTCAAATACAGGCATCCACTTAAAAATGTAGAAAATGGTAATGAATAAAAGATTAGTTACAGAATACCAGTAATATTTAAAGCTACTTTAGCTAATTTCACTACTCTCTATTATCTGGAATCAGATTTATAATAATTAACTGAGGTTTTATTGTGAACTCTGCTAGTAATGAGCATTAGTTATTAGACTGTCAAGTGTGTGTTTCCATGCAGACTTTAACAGCCTGACAGGGAAGTCGGTCACCAGACAGCATTCAGTCCAAAAGGAACCTGCACCAGTCTGTGGAGTGACCTCATCACAGATGGACAGCTGGACTCTCCGACAGGTCAGTGCTTCAAAACAGATTGTGGAAGGGTGACACATGCATCTGTCTGACAAGTTGTTGTTTACTCAACAGAGAACAGCTAAAATGATTCAGTCGTTAGGGGACACTATTGGACTGAAACACCACCCAGGGGAATAAATACCTCCTGCTCACTACCAGTCAGACAGAACTGATGAAGCCTCTTGGATGAGAGGTGAAATGTCTTCTAACTAAAACTACATCTAGATACTTTCTCCTAAGTCTTTTCAGCATACTACGACCTGGATGACTGAGAATTTGCACGGACTGGCTGTTGTCAGGTTTGTGACCTTGGTGCAGCCGGTGGCGAAATAGAAAACACGCTGTCTGCTATTAGCCGAAGATCGTTAATAAGGTAAAGAAGCATCACTCTGTCCATCCATCATTCATAGTGCTTAACCCAAACAGGATTAGAGGGGGGCTGGAGCCAATCCCAGCTGACATTGGGCGAGAGGCGGGGTACACCTTGGACAGGTCACCAGTCTATCACAGGGCCAACACATAAAGACTTCTAGGCACAACTTATCACCAATCAACCTAAGCTGCATGCCTTTGGACTGCGGGAGGAAGCTGGAGTTTGTTTTGTTTCTTTAACCCAAAGTATGCCAGATGGGCAAGGGAGTACTTTTAGCAAATTTGAGTCCTTTGGCTGCTTTTAAAGGATAAGGTCAGTCATTTTCTATATTAATAGTATTTTCAACAATCCCCATACAGAGACTAAAACCAATAGTGAGGTTCCAGCTATTAGGGTCATTTAAAGCTTTTGGTGCAACATTTTTAATAAATATATGGGTCTGGTGTTTCATAATGAAGAAACACATCACCCAGTGCATCGGTGTGTTTCCCTGGTATGTTTTAAATAATTTTTGAACAAAGGAGTTCTAGGGCACAGAAAAAATTGTAAGATTTCACACAGTAACATGAAAACACTCAACTTAAAGACAATAAAATAGCAATTATAACAGAAACTGACAAAAGCAGAATGAGGCTTTGTGTTCAAAAACAAGTAATGTGAAATAACAGTGATTTAAACTACAGCAAGGGGCAGAGAGACAGAGAATGTGACTCACGTGGGGAGCGTCTTGAGGTGGTGACCATCAGCATGTCCAGTGCTCTCTCCAAAGGCCGAGCATCCCTGCGGCATGCTTCCTCTTCTTCCAAAAAGGGGTTGGAGGGAGAAACCTCATCATCCTGGGGAAATGCAGGCTCTGGCATGCCTACAGGTCAGATGAGAAGCCATCACACATTACATGCGCAAACTGTGACAGAAGTCACATGACAAGATTTTCACAAAATAAATCTGCCCCTTTCACTTAACACAAACATTTCTACAATAAGAAAAACATTACCAGTATTTGGCTGGCTGCTGTTGCTGTAGGTTTCCGCATTCTAATCTTCACTAACAATTAAAGTAACTATTTTACCACCCTTATGGTTACAAAGTGTAAGCGCCTCCCCTCAGTTGCACTGAAAGCTTTGAAGTGAAAAATTCAAACATATGAAATGAAAAGTGATCAAGAGTCATCTTACCTTGAAGAACCAGCACTCTGAAGGGAACCCGGAGTAGTTTGATAGGAGAGTTGACTCTCTGGCAGCCAATGGTAAGTTTGTAGACATATTTCACTGCCTGACCACGGAAACTAGGAGGACCATCACTGGGTACAAGCTCACTGTATGAATCTGTGGGAAAGTGAGTGAATACTGGACTGCTTACATCACAAACATATATGCCGACTTGTCACATACCATACTGTATGTGAAATGTTTCATGTCTTTAATGTAAAGGTGTTGTCTTTTAGACAAAAAGGCACTATGATTTTCATTAAATCTTTTAAAAGTATCATTAATTTGTCATAGTTTCATGCCATTCATTAAATTAATTACTTTAAATTTGTAGATTTTTAAAGATGTAAACATTTTTTAAATATAGTAAGCACAAGCGTACAAGTTTTACTCTCTCCAGGGTCCAGACGCAGGTCACAGAATAATATCTTGGGCGGTGTGTCCAGTACACACTGCCCACGTTCTCCTGTAGAGAGAGGAGTTAGTTTAGCAGAGACTCAAAGAATTTTATACATGAAGCAATAAGGATATTAACAGGAGGTTAATAATATCTAGGAACTTTTAAATCTTGGACTGAAGGCTTGTTGTATTTTAGTTTGCAGTGAAACCTATTTGTTTACATACTAATATGTAATGTAAATGTAATACAATGAATGTTTTGCATAACAGATCATGATTTCTGCTGATCTCTCAAGTGAAATCTTTTCCTCCTCCGTTTTGTCCCACTAACCTCTGCTTGGAATGAGCACTGTGTCGCTCTCAGCCTGAACATCTTGTTTGTTGCCCTGGGTTGGCAGGGCCACTCTGCCCTCACTGGCATGAAACTGGCAATGGATCTGGGCACTGGCCCATGCCAGCATCTCACTGGGACACATTGAGACAACAGCATTTACAGATTGCTCAGTTGAATGACTAATTTAAGTATCCTACAATACATGGTTCCCAGTCCATATGGGGTTATAAGAAACTAGATAACCAAGCTAATAGCATAACAAATCATGATGCAAAAATCCTGAAATTCTACCCCGATTACAAAATGACAAGAAAATGAAACATCATCTTATAAACAACATAGGTAACATTGTGATAGCCAATGTTTAGAAAACCAAACAAATCAAGGTTCTTAACATAGGCTCCTATTTTTTAATAGTACATCCCTCAGGTCCCTGCATGAGAGGCAATAAAATAAAAATAACTGATCACCTACCAATTATTTTCATTACTGATTAATCTACTTATTATTCTCTCAATTAATAATTTGGCCTAAAAAATAGAGTAAATATTACAAGTTCCCAAAGCCATTTGGGAACTTTGTTTTGTCTTCAAATGTAGCATTTTGGCCAGTCAGCAGTCTAAAACCCAAAGATATTCAAATCACTCTCAGAGAAGACAAACACACCAAGAGAATTCTCATTTGTAAAACTGAAAGGAAAAATGCTTGAAACTTTTTGCTTAAAAGACCAATTATCAAACTTGTTATCAGTTATTTTTCTGTCTAGTGACTAATTGGTTATTCAACAATACAGCCTTGTAAAGAACACACAAACGCCACTCTTCAGGAATAGCTTTAAGCTTCCCACGTGACTTGCTCATGTTAAGGTACCAGCTCTTAACTGTGCACACAGGAGCCTGTCTTTTCTACACATATGTTTTGTGAAGCTAAATTCCATAATTTGGGTTATCATTTCTTAATCTAGATATCCACCTCTCATTAACTTACGATATTTATATTATATTGCAAATTCAGAGAAAGAATCTGGCATCTTACATGTAATGTGCATGATTGAAGAGGTGAAAGGAATAAAAGCCAACCTGCTGGCAGAGGTAGAGAGGTGGGACATCGGGTTGGTGAACGTTATAAGACACTCCATTAGCTCCCCGGCCAGAAACACGGGGCCTCTGGCCATGGACGCCGCCACCTCGATCATCTGTATGTTTACAAAACATAAACGCTAAATTACGAAGACTACGGCCAACAGTATGAAGAATATGAACCTGCATTACTTTGTTTTGTTATTATAATAAAGTTAAAAGATAACGTTATGCTCTGTATTGACATGCCGCTATAGCGGTATGCTAGTCAGACTGAAGTTAACTTGTTTGGTCGTGTTTGCTAATAGCTGCTGTTTTCAGGGCAATTTAAACACATACCGTTGCCTCAAACGATGATACGGCAAGACAATACGGTGCCTTATCCTAAGGCACACCAGAACTTACTTCTCGAATAAAACAACACAAAACTTGACTGTCTTTTCAAATGAACAGACCATAGCTTATCAATTTAGTTAGCATAACAACTAGCTACAGTAATAAAAAAAAAAAAAAAAATCTGTTGATATGCTATAGCCTGTGTACGACCAATCACAAACAATAAGGGAAATAAAACTCGTAAAAACTGGTAACATATGTCAACAAACATATGTTCTTTGAGAATATTTTCTGTTTAACGTACCATCGAAGTCTCGAATTTATTTAAATTGTTGTAAAGGATAAAATGGCAGTGTAGAATTACAGTAAAGCTTTTTGGTTGGCCATTCAGAACCCGCCCCTTTGGCACAGCTGACGAAAGGTCGTCTGTTGTTATGGTAACTGGTAGGGTTCAATATTTATTACAAACATTTGCTTTTGCATATTAATGCACACATCATACATAATCAGTTTTATCACACTTTTATAAACTGAAATGTACTCAAATATATCAATATCTGTCAACTGGAGGGGGACATTTAAGCGTGTTGACGTTACCCCCACCACTTCAAATGGTATAGACTGCGTTGCGCTTTGCCAACTCATTGCACTTTAAATCCCCGAGTAATGCTTGTCAGGTATAATCCTATCACAATCTACTATTTTTCACTCCAAAATTTCGATCCATCTATTTAATAGCTATAAGGCTTATCTTGTAGACGGTCGCGGGAGGGGTGTGGAGGTATGCCCTAAAATGTGGACCTGCGAATCCTTTAATAAAGAGGCAGTATTTAGTGAGCGCCTAAGAGCCAAACTTGAGGAAAAAATATTACCGTGCTTATAAGTGATAAACCATCGGACGCTGTGCTAGCAGAAGCTACATTGCTATTCTACACGGCTGTAAAGAGAAACACTGGGAAGAAGCTCTCATTCTGGTATTTTAAAAAATAATCAATAATCATTTCTTTTTATATTGTTAATCACGACTGAGCAAAGTTCCGGTTCCTTGGCTTTAAAGGATAAAAAATCTGTAGCTTTCACTAACGTTACATGATTAAGGTGATATATTGTCAGTTTAGAGGTTTGCCGGTAACTTTCGGTTAGTGGAAATGCTTGCTGCACACCAAATGTGATCATTACAATCTAACAATTTCGTTTCATCCTGTTTGATCTCATTCTAGCATCGAGGTCTTCAATATCTCCTGTTGGCCTTTGGCTGTCATACATCCATTCAGCCAGCCAGCACTGCAGACAGCACACCCGGATTCCGGAGTATAAGCAAAGGTGGCATAGGGATCGGCGATGTGCAAATAGTCCAAGGGAAATATATATATATGTAAATATATTCACCTGTAGAGACTAAATATTCATGTATCCAATTTGAACCTTTTAATTGCATTTGGACCCGCTACATGAAGGAGCAATTATTTAACAATCTGTTCTTGTCCTGTGGGTATGCGGAACTTGTCAGCTGAGAACCTGTTTGCCTTAAGGGATAACTATTTTCACTTTACTGACGTAGTTAAAGATTTACAAGACATCTGTATCCGCCTCCTCACTGTTTTTGCTCCATGGTCAAGGTACACCTGCTGACAAAGAGTGGTGACAGGTCCTTGCTATTGGCAAACATCTGATTCTACATTCTGCAGCAACACTCTCTCAGTTCTCACTACCTTAAGAATCCTTCTGCTAGAAGTCCAGCTAAAATGACTACAGAGTGGGGTGAGAAATCCACAGCAGACCTCATGAGCAGATATGTCTCCAAAGAAATGGGATACGGAGTGCCCAGGGAAGGTTGGCGTATTTGTCTGGCACACGAGTTCAAGGAGAAGAGAAAGCCCTTTCAAGCAAAAGATATCTCGCTGTCCAACCTCTGGGAACACCTTGGCTTTGGGATCAGGTGAGATTTTCACTCCTGGCCACTAAATATACAAAACACTACAGCTGCACTACCAGTGTAGACTTAACTCTTATCCTCTTCTTATTCATTGTATTAATATTATGTAGATAGCAGATTAAGGAAACAAGACTTTTAGTCTCCTTTTAGTTTAGCACAGCTTCCTATATCTTAGTAATTGCCCACAGTGCCACATTTCCAAAAATTCACCAGATAAAAGGTTGATGCTGCCACAAGCTAGCATATCATATTTTCCAGACCCTAATTATAGAACAAAATGCAACAGTTAATTGTCTACATTGAGGCAGCTAGAAGCATTTATTTCAGCATTCACCACATTAACCCAGCGCATCTAAAATGGACAACAAAAGCTTACTGCCTTTGTTTTTCTCAACGCTGGCTAACGGAATGAGTTACCATCTGTTTTTGTCTCTGTATACAGCCTCAAACACCTTAAACACAGGTGTTTGAAAGGTTTGTTTGCAGCACTCTCAGCTCTCTGTTCAAGGCCAGTTCAGGATGCAGTTTATGTGGTGGTCGGTTATTCACAGCCCCATAAACATGACAGGAAACATTGCACAATCGCAAACAGCTGAAATGTCTGCTTATAAGGACAGGGGGAAAATGCAGCATAGATCCTATCACGTCACTGGAGTTTGTTTTCTCAACAACCTGCTGACATCTGAGATGCAAAAGTAGTACATTCTGCAGCTTTAGTGGATTGTCGGGTGCTAGCAACACTCTCTCTCAATTTTCATTTAAATCCTGAGAGCGTGGCTGGATTGAGGAGTCTTTGGCTGTGTGTCAAAATGTGATAGTCATCTGTAAGTCATCAGGCCTGAGTGTGCTTCTTGTTGATCGCTTGTGTGTAGCAGAATAACACAGGTGAGGTGATAAGACATCGGGTCCATGCCTTGAGAAAATAACAGCATATGTGTTATTTCAATATGTATAAGATATCGTGCTCCACTAAGCACTGTACCAACCACAGACTTTCTTCACTTTTAAGTTATTGCTGGAAAGCAAACATCCTGGACTCATGTTAGGCTGATGGAAACAAGAAGTCCATTCCCACTGCTAATGTAAAGTGTGTCTCAGTTGACTTTATCACCATGGCAACATTTGTTAATTATTACACAGATTAATGAGGTGGTTGCTGTGCAATAGGAGGATATTACTTAGAGAGTTATACAAGGGTTTAGTATTAAACCCAGGTAGAGACACACTTTTCAGCTCTTTATCATTTGAGTGAGAGGTGCAGCAATGTGGGATTATTATAATTGAAAAATAAATGTAGTTGCCACCAGTGAAATGCTTGCTTGCATAAATAAACAATGTAAGGCAAAAGAGCCATTATTGTTAGAAAAATACAGTAAGTTGAGTTGTTCTCCTTTTTTACTGTATACTGTACCTAACACAAATAACTAGTTAAATATGTTAAGAGGAGAGAGTAAGAGAAATGTATAATCACACCTGGCACAGGTATAAAGGTTTAGCTCAGATTTAAAACCTTGTCTGCAACCTTATCCTACTCCAGTGACTTGAGTAAGGACTGATTTGTTTTGCACCAAAACCTTCTACTTGGCATTTACTAGCCTTGTGTCTCCTCAGTGTAGACCAGTATTTCTACCTAAATCTTCCCAGTGTGTTTGTCACTGGACATGAATTAGTAGGGCTTTTTGCTGTTCAGGCTGCTTGAGGTACTGGTTTTAGCTGTGGTGGTTAACAAGATGGCAGCTTGAACAAACGGCTTCAGGTTAGCATACTTGGCCTGTAGAAACAGGACCACTGTTTGGATTCCAGCTGAGCTGCAGTGCAGCAAAATCCCAACAACAATGTAACCTGAAATGACGTAAAATTACATGCTTTAACTGATCCTATTCATCTCCTGAGTGGAGCTGTGTTGACAGGCAACTATTGTTTCTCTGGACGGAGTGTTCTTGTGAAGTTATTATGTGCAGGGCAGGGAGGTGCAGCATTGTTGCACAGTAATTTTGCAGTTGCACAGGATCCTCCTCATAATGAGTACAAAGCTCTTTTGTGGCTGAAACATTATTAATTTTTCTGGTGTGTAAACAAAGTTATAATCCTTAAAGCAACAATTAGAATCTGCTTCACTGGCCAGGTGTGTCGGACACACAAGGAATTTGACTCTGGTACATCGGCTCTCAATGTGCATGTACATATCCCCATGCAAGGGGCAAGTAAACAGTAAACCAACATAAGGATGTGTAGTACAACAAAATAAGCTAAAGATTTTTGCGGGGGCAACTCTATTGTACTAACAACACATATTTGGTGACCCTGTCATTTCGGCATCTTGACGCCCAAATTCGCACACACTGTTGTGTGCATCTAAAACAGTTTGTCAGATGGACTTGGAACAGGGAGACTAGGGTGTTGGTAATAATACTGCTTTGACATTACCTGTTCTGCCCTCAAAAAGAAATGTATGTAGTGGCCAGTTAACCAAACAGGAAGCAAGGTCAGAAATCACAGCACCTGCAAAGTAACTCTTTAATCAATGGTGTCGTTCACTAACCTATCTGTGTTCTGTAAATATGTTATGGCCATTCTGTGCAATGTGACATTACATGTCTTGCTTATTTTAGTTTAGTCAGTTTTGCTTTTTCCTGACGCCCTACAAGGACCACTAAAGTCCAAGGGCTCTGCTTTGGAAATACATGCACTAAGGTACAGTTTATTGAGACTTTAATGTGATGTAGACTAAACATAATGAGGGTTATTATCAGCACTGTAGCCAGGTCTGTGCTGGACTATAGGCCAGTCTAATGAAATACACGTACTCAGCCAATCTACCATGTTGGAGGTCAGAGCTCTCAGCATAAACAGATTCTTTCCTGTGATGTTGAACTTCTAAACCTCTGACCTCAGGCTCTAGGAGCTTTTGGAGACCTTTGTAACATAGCCTAATTAATATTTTACACTACAACCCAGGTGTGATAGCAAGTGCTGCACCTAAACCTACACGTACATACAGTATACTCATACAGTATACTCATAAAATAGTGGCCACATTGACTTAACTCTCTTCATCTTACAAGTGCTTCCCTCTTTTTTCTGTCTTTGTGTATGTGTATTGTCAATTGTCCACTGTTGGTTCTCGTTCTGAATGAGAGGACAAACGGCTGTAGCTGTTTTCAACTGACTATGAATAGAGAAAAATAAACAAGCAAGGGCAAAAATCATGATAATTAAATACACGTATGTATGCGTGGGGTGGGAAATTGTAAACCTTTTGGAAATTTATGAGCATCCCTACTCAGTTCTCTTTAACATGTGACTATTTAGGGTATGATGCCTTCACATCATGTCCAACAGTGGTATATCTCACTCTGTTTCCAAATATTTGTTGATTTCCTCACTTGATTTCAGCCGATTTCATCCTTTCACACTTGCATCCGTCCACATAAGGTAACCAGTGTACTGTATATGTGTTCATCCAGGTATTTAAAATGGTGGTACAAGAAAACCCAGGTGGAAAAGAAAACTCCATTCATTGATGTACTTCATTCCCAACCCTTGCTTCAAATATATGGTGAGTTCAGGTTTATCGTACAACAAGCTCAAGTAATCAAACACGGACACATTATTTACTTAAAGCAAGCAGTTTTCTGATTCTGTTTCAGTTCTGATCAGTACTTGTCTTTATCTTAGACAAAAACCTAATTTCACCTAAAAGTATCTGAAAAGCTACTTTTCCAAATTTGTTTTCTAAGTCTAAAAGACCAATGTTTCCGGCCCCTCCATCGAAGCTTTTTTGTAACTTGTTTTGTTATAAAGTATTTTGCTGTCTCACATAGGAGAGCCAGTGATCAAAGGTGAACACACATATTTACTTCTCAAATAGCTCTGGCTTAACCATTAATCTGTTCAGTGCTGGTTTTTCTTTCCACCGGTGTTGATACTGTACCCTCATTTACAGGGGCTCCTCTGGGTGGTATTGGTGGAGGTACCATCACGAGAGGTTGGAGAGGGGAGTTCTGCAGATGGCAACTTAACCCTGGAATGTACCACTACAAAACTGTCACAGTCAACCAGGTATATAGGATATTAAATACACTTAGACTTGTGTGAAAGCACATAAATGACGACTTAGTTGAAGGATATTTATCCTTTTTTTTTTGGTCTCTTAGAGTCACGTACAACGGTTTACTGACTAATCTGAGTAAACAAAGGCCGACAACTATTATAATATACCTCTGATAAGCAGTCGCTTATCTCTAGACTTGTCATAAAAAAGAGGAACGACCTTATGGTTGTAACAGTTGCTGGCAACTAGTCTGCATTTATGGATCTGTTTTGATTCTCCTATTCATGTGGCAAACTGACCAAAGGTTACCAACAAAATTTGACATCAGACTTTTTCCAATACTTTTATGGAAAAATACTTTCCCATTAAGAGTTTAATGCTGTACTTTAAACTTTAACATTAACACAGTCACTCAAAAGAAACAAGGATGCTATCCGCTGTTATGCACCAAAACTCAACATTCACACAGGAATGCACCTATTTTTAGATGAGACGGAGGATCTTTACTGACAACAGACGACTAGAACTCAAAGCATGACATGTTTCAAGGAAAGGGTGTGACTGTTTCTGGAAATACTCGGTCTCTCGCCATCACTATTGTGCTCTTCTTCTTCTGAATGGACAACCAGCAGCCAGACGGACATTCATGTTTAGCCGTGCACAGAGAGAAACAGCTAATTCAAGGGGGACGTACACTAAAATGTAAATAACACATTTCATAAAAATCTCTTTTTTTATGGTCTCATCTCCTAACATGCACATTAAAGTTGAGGTAAAGCAAAATCAGTTATCTGTTTCTAAACACATTATACATTTGACATTTTATGATCTGCTTCTGTCACTCAGTGGTATATGATAAAATGCTCGTGTAGATTCCTTGTGCATTAGCACCAGCCCCAGCATTTCAGAGCAGAAAATACTCCTTATATTTTCATTATTTTGAAAGCTAAATTTATATACTCATTCCAATTTGGCTGGGTGGTTAACACATTTTCCTGTGGTGCGACAGAACATATTTATTGTTACGTTACCAAAACATGAAGTCACTATTACGTTAACATGTTCTTTTGCTACACTTTCTCTTCCTTAGTTCACAGTTTGTTTGCGTCGTGGAGGACAAACGATTTACCAGCAGGTGCTCTCCGTAGAGCGCCCTCACTCATTACAAGGCTGGAACTGGGGCTACTGTGGGGAATATGCCTTCTACCATGCCCTGTACCCCCGTGCCTGGACTGTCTACCACCTGCCAGGACAGAACGTCACCTTAACCTGCAGACAGATTTCCCCCGTCATCCCCCATGACTACCAGGTAACTGTGGCCTCCCTGGATTTCATAGGTTTGTGGTAATTTAAAAAGTATCACCGTTACATAATTTGTCTAACTGAGAGCACTGACATGTATCAACATTAATTTAAAAAAGTCTGGCACTTGTTGGGCTACAATTAAAACATTTAATTATAACAAGTCAGTTTGAATTAAAATTGTCCAAATGTAAGGTTCAGTGTTCAGCATTTATCGTTTGTTATTACTTTCTGTCTAGCCATTTATTCAGTTACAGAAAATAAAACCCTTCTAACAGGCTACTTGAACACATGTATTGCTGTTAGGCTGCAAGTAGATGGTAAATTAGTAATTTTATATGCTAACATGTTGGTTTTACAGAGGTTATTCCAACATATACAGTATTGTTCAAAATAGTAGCAGTACAATGTGACTAACCAGAATAATCCAGGTTTTTAGTATATTTTTTATTGCTACATGGCAAACAAGTTACCAGTAGGTGCAGTAGATTCTCAGAAAGCAAACAAGACCCAGCATTCATGATATGCACGCTCTTAAGGCTGTGCAATTGGGCAATTAGTTGAAAGGGGTGTGTTCAAAAAAATAGCAGTGTCTGCCGTTGACTGTACAAACACAAAACTATTTTGTACAAACGTTTTTGTTTCTAGGATTTAGCAATCCTGTGAATCACTAAACTAATATTTAGTTGTATGACCACAGTTTTTTATAACTGCTTCACATCTGTGTGGCATGGAGTCAACCAACTTGTGGCACCTTTCAGCTGTTATTACACTCCATGATTCTTTAACAACATTCCACAATTCATTTACATTTCTTGGTTTTGCTTCAGAAACAGCATTTTTGATATCCCCCGCAAAGTCCCTCTGTTAAAAAAAAGGCACGTGCAGAAGAGGTTACAATTTGCCAAAGAACACATCAACTGGCCTAAAGAGAAATGGAGGAACATTTTGTGGACTGATGAGAGTAAAATTGTTCTTTTTGGGTCCAAGGGCCACAGACAGTTTGTGAGACAACCCTCAAACTCTGAATTCAAGCCACAGTACACAGTGAAGACAGTGAAGCATGGTGGTGCAAGCATCATGATATGGGCATGTTTCTCCTACTATGGTGTTGGGCCTATTTATCGCATACCAGGGATCATGGATCAGTTTGCATATGTCAAAATACTTGAAGAGGTCATGTTGCCTTATGCTGAAGAGGACATGCCCTTGAAATGGTTGTTTCAACAAGACAATGACCCCAAACACACTAGTAAACGAGCAAAGTCTTGGTTCCAAACCAACAAAATTAATGTTATGGAGTGGCCAGCCCAATCCCCGGACCTTAATCCAATCGAGGACTTGTGGGGTGATATCAAAAATGCTGTTTCTGAAGCAAAACCAAGAAATGTAAATGAATTGTGGAATGTTGTTAAAGAATCATGGAGTGTAATAACAGCTGAAAGGTGCCACAAGTTGGTTGACTCCATGCCACACAGATGTGAAGCAGTTATAAAAAACTGTGGTCATACAACTAAATATTAGTTTAGTGATTCACAGGATTGCTAAATCCTAGAAACAAAAACGTTTGTACAAAATAGTTTTGTGTTTGTACAGTCAAAGGCAGACACTGCTATTTTTTTGAACACACCCCTTTCAACTAATTGCCCAATTGCACAGCCTTAAGAGCGTGCATATCATGAATGCTGGGTCTTGTTTGCTTTCTGAGAATCTACTGCACCTACTGGTAACTTGTTTGCCATGTAGCAATAAAAAATATACTAAAAACCTGGATTATTCTGGTTAGTCACATTGTACTGCTACTATTTTGAACAATACTGTACATCTCCTTTCTCTCAGGACTCTAGTCTCCCAGTGGCAGTATTTGTGTGGGACATAGAAAACAAGAACGACTATGATCTGGATGTGTCCATCATGTTCACTATGCTCAACGGTTCGGGACTCAAGGATGACAAAAGTGGGGGGCACTGGAACGAACCATTCCATTTGGAGAAGGATGGGGAGGCAGTGTCTGGCGTCTTGCTACACCACTGCACTACAGCAAACCCTTACACTCTGTGCATCGCAGCCAGAGAACAGGTTTGATTTGGCACCTTAAAGCGGGTTTTTGTAGTAGGTTGCTAATCTTTGCTTAAGCATTTTCCAGGGAATAAAATCAAGATTTCAGACAACAGTCTCTGTTATTTGGAAGTAGATTTATAATAATCAACTGAAGGTTCTTTTTGTGTGAAATCTGCTAGTAATGAGCATTAGTTATAGCCTTAGTTTTTAGATTACCAAGTGTGTGTATGTGTGTGTTTGATTGCACACTTCAACAGCCTGACAGGGAGGTCAGTCACCAGACAGCGTTCAGTCCAAAAGGAATCTGCAGCGGTCTGTGGGGGGATCTCATCACTGATGGACGGCTGGACTCTCCAACAGGTCAGTGACTGATCTAAACATATTTTAAACAGGCTCACTTATGAAAACGCATTTAGGGCTTGAGAATAACAATAACATTTTTGACAGAGATGCCACCTATGCCCTCTTCTAACCGCCTTCAGTAACCTCTCATCCTTCTCTGTCTTACCTCTACAGGCTCCAGTCCGCCAACACCAAAGGGAGACAAGGTTGCAGCTGCATTGGCTGTGGGCTGCTTGGTACGGGCTCAGAGCCATAACAGTCTGGAGTTCTGCCTGGCCTGGGACATGCCTAAAGTTACCTTTGGCTCTAGAGAGAGGGAACACCTCAGGTACATCAAATGCAAATGAAATACACAGATAGTATGTTTCTCTGCAGATATGTAAGCAAGCTGGAGATGTCAGCGTGACTAAAATGTGCTGACAAAATACTCTAAACATTTAAAGTTTCAGTTCTACTGTGTTTAGGATAGCTTTTTCAGATGGCTGTGATTATCATATCATGTTTGCCTTAAAGTAAGGTCATCATTAAATAACAGCAGCCTTGCCTTCGTAAGGTCATCATTAAATAACAGCAGCCATCTTGCCTTTGTCGTCTAAGTGAGTTAGCCGTACTGGTCTTATTTGTACTGCTGTTGACTGGGCTTTCCCTTGGCTTCGTTTGCTCTGTTGTCACAATTCTTTGTTGCAGTGCAAAAAGACCATGCCTCTTCTTGACTTTCTCGGTTGTGGTGGTTTGGGGTAGGCTGTCCATCCTGCTCCAGTCAAGTTTCAGTTCGACTTTTGCTTAAAGCCGCAGAGTGTAGTTTAAAACACTTCTCTTCCATGTTGCAGAGCATCAGGCCCAACTGAAAATGACACAACTCTAACCTCTAAAATGACTTATCTAGTAATGGAATGCAGAACTTAGACTTACAAGGATGCTTTTAAAATGTTGAATTATTTGAAATTCATTGTTTTCTGCTTTTAGATTTGTTGCATTTGTCAATGACCATGAAGAATTCTTATGTTATCCTCTTCCGCTTGTGGCTTTTCTGTTTCCAGGAGATACACTCGCTACTTTAGCACCAAAGGGGATGCGTCCCCCTCTCTCAGTCACTACGCCCTATCACACTACAGACAGTGGGAGAAGTGTATTCTAGAGTGGCAGAGGCCAATTCTACAGGACAGGTAAACAACAGCGTGATCCTTCACAACTCTTAAAGTTCTGGAGGTTGAATGAGAAATTATGACCAGTCAGCACAACCAAAGGTGATGAATTATAATGTACAGCTGGTCTATCACAGCATACATCCCATTCATTTTTTTTAAACCTTGAATATTTAAAATGATTGCCTGTTCACCTCAGCAGGTAAACACTCTTTTCACCTTGTATTTTACTTGTCTGTTGCAGTTCTCTGCCCTCCTGGTACAAGTCAGCCCTGTTTAATGAGTTGTACTATGTGGTGGATGGAGGGACAGTGTGGGTGGAGCTATCAGAGGACACTGATGTCAGTGGCGGCTTACGCAGCGAGGATGGGGGCCTTCCAGCTCAGCCTGCTGTCATCAAGGAGTACGGCCGTTTTGCCTACTTAGAAGGCAAGTACTGAGGGAAAATAGCCATTAGTTTGCAAGACTAGGCCTGCACTTTAGAGACCAGTTAATCAATTAAATGATTGATGGAAAATTAAATTAGCAGTTATTCTCATAATTAACTATTACAGGCAATACTGTCATACATTAAATGATTCCAGCTTCTCTAATATGACAGTTTTGCCAGTTTTATGTCACTATAAGCTGGATAGGTTTGGGTTTTGGACTAAAGACATCACCTGGGGATCTTTTTTTTGATACTGAATACACAAAACAGTCAATCAACAAAGTAATTGTCAGAATAATTGATAATGAAAATAACAGGCACAGCCCTACTGCATTGTATCAGTTTACATTTTGGTCACATTCTAGACCTTCACTGATTGTAGCACACGACTAATAATGTGACATATCTGGTAGGAAACGTAAATAAAAATGACCGAGTAGCAAACTGAATTTTCTTACCATTGTTTGCCTGGTCATTTATGCTAATACTGACAGTTTGGGTGTCGTGGTTGCACGCCTTGCTCTCAACAATATACCAAAATATAGACATGGTCGCAACTGAAATGAACATGGCCCTTGTGCATGATTTTGGTTCACATGCATTCAAAAACATCTGTGACACACATAAGAGAACATCAAAACTGACATGCTTTCAGCTACAGCACAAACATTAACACACACTTTTTTTTTTTTAAGAAACATGCACTACTTAAAATGTTATATTAAATATTTAATGTTGGCAAAAGTGAAAAGAAATACAGTATCTGTCTCGGTTAAATGTGTGTTTATGAACCCATGTTACAGAGCTATTATTGTTTCCCAGGTCAGGAGTACAGAATGTACAACACGTATGACGTGCACTTCTACGCTTCCTTTGCACTTATCATGCTTTGGCCCAAAATTGCCTTGGGTGTGCAATATGATATCGGTGAGTGAAGTGCTATTACCTCAGAATTTGATCAATTATTTAAGCATTGCATTTCACAAGGAGCAGTACCAGGGCTGAGTTGTAAGCGTTAATCTCTTTTCAGCTGGCAGTGTGGTTCA
>NW_018128105.1:574059-581850 GCF_001952655.1 Monopterus albus | reverse complement strand
TGATGAGTGGGCAGTATTCTCCTGTCAAGACCAAAAATGTGGTGCCTCATGACATAGGAGACCCAGGTAGGAGAAAGGCTATCTCATTAACTGCACATCTTAGGAGGGTTGAATAGCTCAGTATTTCTTTCTTTTTTTGTTTGCAGAGACCTAAAACTGGTCTGAACCAGTTAACTTTGCAAATTTTTATGGTCATGAATTGTCACTCAGTGCAAAATGATGACTCTGTGCCTAGATGATGAGCCATGGAAAAGGGTGAATGCCTACCTCATTCATGACACCGCAGACTGGAAAGACCTGAACCTCAAGTTT
Organism: Monopterus albus; assembly: GCF_001952655.1. Lineage (NCBI taxonomy): Eukaryota > Metazoa > Chordata > Actinopteri > Synbranchiformes > Synbranchidae > Monopterus > Monopterus albus. The sequence continues at coordinate 581,538 of NW_018128105.1, read as the reverse complement.
GTCCTGCAGGTCTACCGGGACTTCCATGTCACCCAGGACAGTCAGTACCTGCAGGACATGTGGCCCATCTGTCAGGTATAACTGATCTAAGGTAGTCTTAACCATACTGTATGTGAGATTTGGATTAATTCAAACAAAACTCATGGCCTCATTATTCTCTGTGTAAATATTTGTATGGCATTTGTAGTAGTAACACAAAGCTAGTGTACCTTCTGGTCACCTAGTCAGAATTTGTTGTGGTTGAACCGTTAGGCAGTAATGGAGTCAGAGATGAAGTTTGACCTGGACGAAGATGGTCTGATAGAGAACTCTGGATATGCTGACCAGACCTATGACGCTTGGACCGTGACTGGACCAAGGTGAGAGTCTAAGGAGTAGAAAGGATGGGAAAACATGGCAGACAGGAAAGAAGTATACTAACAATTTTTAGTCATTGAAGCATTACAAAATCTCAGAAAGTCCAGCCTCAGCTGCACAAATTACATCCAAACAACTGGACTGCATCTCACAGATGGCTACATAAACCTTTACACTATATAGTTCCTCATGCTAGGTCAGAAAACGACAAAATATAACCATAGTGACACCAGGATGCCCTAAGATTGCATCACAGAGTGAAAGGAGAGGGAGGGAACTGGAGTTTGCACAACTTGTGACAAAAAGCAGGACAAATTCAATTCTCTTCAGTTGTGCTTCAGTTCAGAGGCTGCAGCAAAGATGAAAGGCTTTGGCGTTCCTGTTTACAACCTCAGCTTAGATATCTGTCTTTTGAACTTATTGTACAGAAAGCACCAAGGCTAAAGCCAACAATGAATTTCGTGTACTCACCATAATGTCTGTGAACCCAGAACACGGTTCAGCTTGTTTGTCTGTGTTTCCATTGTTCAGTGAGCCACATCGCTGCACTGGGTGACATGTTCATCCCTGATGAAATACGTGGGATACATCTTATTTCAAAAAGGAGCACCAAGTGCTAAGAATGGCAATCTCTTTTTTTTTTTTTTTTTTTTTTTTACAGTCAGACAAATAAGATAAATTGTGTTCTGGATTCACAGATATTACAGGGATTATACAAAATTCATTATTGGGTTTTAATGTCTCTGTGGGATTTCAAGAAAATAATCAAAAGATTTTTTTTTTTTTAAATCACTGCCCCTGTCCTTTAACACTGAGGACTGGTACTTTCAGTTTGAGATTTAAATGCGTTTATCCATGAAGTCACACTTAAGTGGTACTTGATTACAGCTGAGTCACATCTGACTGAAGCTCCACACTCGGCTTTAAGAAGAATTATCTTTGCATCTGTGAAAGAAGTGATGTTACATTTTGTTGAATATGTTTTTTACAGTGCGTACTGTGGTGGGCTGTGGTTGGCGTCCCTGTGTGTGATGTGTAAGATGGCCACACTGGTGAACAGTGAGAAGGCATACAAACGTTACAGAGACATCCTGGACAGAGGCAGCGCTGCCTTTGACAGACTGCTTTGGAATGGTACGTTCAAACACCCATGTGTTGTGCTGTGTTCAATATGTATATGGAGTCACTCAGTCGCACGCATGCAAGTCACGTGCTTGACTAGTGATTAGGGATGGGACAGTATAATGAAATTCAATATATCAGGATATAAAAACATCACGATATGTATTGTTTTTGTAAATAAGATATCCTAACGGAACTTAAGTTAATATATCTTGTTCTGTACATAATCAAACCACTGCTAGAAAAAAGGAGAAATAAAGTCCAAGTATTCCACAGCTAAGTATACATTCCTGTCAAAGAATTTGTAATTGTATCATGATTGAATTGAATCATATATACACCACATCATGCAACGAATCATATCAAGAAAAAGTCATATTGTCCCATCCCTACAGTGGGTACGGAAAGTATTCAGACCCCCTCAAATTTTTCACTCTTTGTTATATTGCAGCCATATGCTAAAATCATTTAAGTTCTTTCTGTTCTTACACAGGACCTTTCCTTTTTCAGTGTGGTAACTGCTTGACGGACCGGCCTGACAACAACACAGGGACACCCTCCTGTCACAGACATAAGTATGGGAGCGAAGGTCAGACATCCTCCCATTTCTTCCTCCAGCACTTCATGAATGAAATCCCTCCCTGCTGAGCGGTGAGTCCCGGATATCGTTTAGATTAAGTCTGCAGTCCTCCATGTATTCTCACTTGTGTTTGTTTTATAATTGATTTATTCATCCACTTTTCTTTCAATAATAAACTATTTAATGTGCAATTCCTGTGAGTTCCTGTGATGAAAGATTCATACTGTCGATTTTTAGTTTTCACCTACACTTTAAAAGTCTTCATCTGAAAGCACTGGTTTGGTTGGCGCAGTAAAAACAACATTTTCCTGTCTGGTTTTCTAATATAAAATATGAAGAATATTTAATTTGACTGATGAGGGTCATTATTATAAAGATAGTGTTTTTGTTTGTTTGGTAAGTACATGTTAAGTACATCTTGTCAGTCAGAATGAAATATCCTGATGTAGAGTACTTTGAAAAGTGCACTCATATGTCATCATAAACCACATTATTATGATTTACCATTTAGATTCATTCTGAAGATGTTAGATATTACCAGGCATCTGAGGAAAAGTACAACCGGGTCATGTACAAACAAATGTTTTCTTTTTCACAGATTTGACACCACATAAAAAAGAAGACAGTTAAAAAAAGGGGAAGTGGCAAATTTACTGAATCTCAAAACTCAAAACTGCTTTGTGTGGTCACACAGCTTTCTCCTTCCCATTTTTATTCAACCACCAAACCTACAACTGCTTTTAAGAGAAGCACATTAAATCACATTTTTGACCATCTTTCCCACATTTTCACACCGACTCATCTATCTGGGTGAAACAGACCAAAATGCCACTGAAGCAAAATGACATGTTAAACATGACGACCAACGTTTACCATCCAACCTGACAGAACTGGAGAGGATCTGCAAGGAGGAATGGCAGAGGATCCCCAAATGCAGGTGTGAAAAACTTGTTGCATCATTCCCAAAGAGACTCATGGCTCTATTAGCTCAAAAGGGTGCTTCTACTAAATACTGAGCAAAGGGTCTGAATACTTATGACCATGTGATATTTCAGTTTTTCTTTTTATAATAAATCTGCAAAAATGGCAAAAATTCTGTGTTTTTCTGTCAATATGGGGTGCTGTGTGTACATTAATGAGGAAAAAAAGGAACTTAAATGATTTTAGCATATGGCTGCAATATAACAAAGAGTGAAAAATTTGAGGGGGTCTGAATACTTTCCGTACCCACTATACTAGTGATAGTGAGAGGCATTACAAACTCATTTGCCTGTTCTCATGTATGGATTATTAATTGATTATTTAAAAAGACAAAAAAAAATAAATAAAAATAGGCCAAAATTCGGTGGTTAGCTAATTTTACAGCAGTTAGTCAAGCAGAATTTGTTTTTAGTTGAATTCAATTGATTTGTAAAAGTAATCTGAGACTTAAAGCGACTGCCTTATTTTTTGTTTTCTCCTCATGTTTAGGCAAGTACTACAACTACGACAGCAGTGGAAGAGACCTTTCTAACAGCGTCATGTCCGACCAGTGTGCTGGCCACTGGTTCCTGAGAGCGTCCGGACTGGGAGAGGGAGACTACCAGGCAAGTTAAAACATAAGGCATGTGCGGAATGTTATCAGATTAGGACACTAATCAATCACTTGCAGTCTCAACACCACTTCCTCTCCCCCTCCAGGTTTTTCCAAAAGAAAAAATCCAGCATGCACTAAAATCTGTCTTTGACTTGAATGTAATGAGTTTCGCTGGAGGCCAAATGGGGGCAGTTAATGGGATGCGTCCTGAAGGAGTGCCTGACCACTCCAGTGTCCAGTCAGATGAGGTCTGGATCGGAGTAGTGTATGGACTGGCAGCCACTATGATCCATGAGGTAGGTGGGTGTGGGTGTGTGTGAGAGAGAGAGAGAGAGAGAGATGATGTCTACTATGTATTCAAGGGATGAAACAGTGTGTCTGTCAAGTTTTATTGAAATGTTGTCAGTCTGGTCTTGCTGAGGTTACATCTGCTGTCTTTCTCCCCACATCTGGATATAGAGCTGTAACAATTAACTGATTAGGTAATCAAAAAAACCAATCTGCAACAGTTTTCATAAGTGATTAATCATTTGTCATTTTTCAAACAAAAATACCAAATGTTTGCTGGTTCCATTTTCTTAGATGTGAGGGATTGCTTCTTTGCTTTGTGCTTTATAATTGTCAATATATCTGGACTGTTAGTTGGTCAAAGCCAGTATTCTGTTGCTTTGTTAGATATGAAGCCAGGAGATCCGTTAATTTGTCAGACAGCTGTGGCGGTGGTGTGTTTTCCTAAATGCTGAACCAGTCTTTCAGGTTAACAATCATTTATGATGTTTCGTTAGGAATAATACCACACCTCTGAGCCTTTTTTTTTTTTTTTTTTTTTTTTTTCTTTCCCCCCCTTGTCCTCAGGGTATGCGAGAGGAGGGTATGCGCACGGCAGAGGGCTGCTACCGAACTGTGTGGGAAAGGCTAGGCATGGCCTTCCAGACTCCTGAAGCCTACTGTGAGAAGGGCATTTATCGCTCTCTGGCCTACATGAGGCCTCTGAGTATCTGGGCCATGCAGCTTGCCCTAAACACAAAGAAAGATCAGACCACATCAGCTCAAATTGGAAACACAGACAGGGAACAAGGACATGAGCCATCAGACTGGTGATTTAAGAGGTGTGGCAGGTTCCTGTGAAAATAACTTTCAAACTCTCCTGTAGCCACCACTTTCATCTGCACCTCCACCCTGCAGTTAGGCCTCTAATTTAATTCTCTACTGTTTGTTTTGCTTCACATTTTGCCATTCCAGGCTTGGGGTCACAACTGTGGTGGATTATGCTTGACAAAATCAGTAGGTGCATGATATACATAGGTGAGGAGACGAAGAGAGAAGATGGTAGGAATGTTTTCTGATTCGTGCAGTGTAGCCAGGTGCTGTCAAATTATGGCCAGTATGTAATGCTAATTAAAAACTGATGTTGTGTTCAAGCAACATTGTTTATTTGCAACCATGTACGCACACATGCAAGAACTGCATTCCACAATTCACAATCGTGTTAACAAATGAATGTGCTAAATATTTGAAGACTGTTGTCTGTTAAACTAGGAACAAGTGGTCATTACTGTCTTTAATAGCTGAGTACATCGGAGGACCTGTGAGTAAATCATGTCACATTTTAATGATTACTGGAGCAGAAATATAGCACTTGAAAAGAGTCTGCAAAGATTTCCTTTTTCCTCCACCAACATTTGAACACTGTAATAATGTGTGATGAGTAATGTGGAAATTAAAATATTAAAATATGCACTACCAGTCAAAAGTTTGGTCAGACTTTCCTGTGGAATTAAATAGGAAAGTCTGTGCAAATGTTTGACTGGTATTTTAACTACAGATGCACTGATTGCAATTTTCAGATTCCTGAAAATTGTTTTTTTTGTTTGTTTGTTTTTTTTTCCTCCCCCTCTAAGTCTGACCTGCCAGTTCTGATTTTGGCCTATTACAGTTTTCTTCTTTCTTTTGAAGAACTATAATCAACAGCATACACAAACATGTTCATAACATTTCTTTAATGAAAAATAAAGTAATAAAGATGTAAAAAATTGTTTTGCATAAAAAAAGTTTTGCATTTCCTTTTTTTTTTTTTAACAAACCTCCAACTAAAAATGAACTACAACATTTGTATTTCTCCAAATATAAACAGGTGCAACACAGAAACAAGAATTTCTGTTACTACTGAGTACACAGTTGTTTTTGAAGTGTGTGTGTGTGTGTGTGTGTGTGTGTGTGTGTGTGTGTGTGTGGTTTGTATTTGCCATTTTACCACAGCTTGGATACGCTGTACATATACACGCATTTCATGTTTAGCCAGTAATTCCCTCAATGTGTACCTTGTGCCAGAAATTTGGACATAGTTTCACCTTCACCGGCCATTTCTCTGCCGATCGATCAGTGCATCTTTAAGTGTTTGGTGCCTTGTTGCATGTTGGCCTGTATCTACAGTATTGAAATGCAGCGGCAACATTTGTTTTATAAAGTTCAACACTCATGACAATCATGCTGAATAAATGACTGAATAAAATACAGCAGGAAGCTTGTGTTAAATAAATGTATATAAAAATGTTTGTAGGTATGAAGTACAGATTAGCTGCACGAGTCCATGTTTTCAGTGTAATACAAATAGATGTTTTCAATACAAATTAGCTGCACTGACTATTTACCTGTATCGGTCTGCAAGATGGAGCAAATGAATTCAGTGAAAACTTTAACAAGGTATACTGACTTCACAGGGCACTGAGATTAAAGTTAACACGATACAGACAGGTGTAAATGAAAGGAAAACCTGGGAATAGACAAATGTAACAGATGAGTCTGTTGAGTCCCTGTGGAGTCACTCTGTGGTTCAAGAACAAAACATGCTAATTGTGTGCTATGGCCTTCAAAGGTGCCAGATTTTTATCAGAAATGTTCAAGTTCATCATTAAAATGCCAAATGGAAATCTCTTCTTCTTTACTTTGTATGTTAAATGTATGTTTAACAAACTTATACAGTATGTTCTTCCTCTGCTTTGTGTCTATGGGTGCTAATACATGAACTAATTAATTAGTTAAACAGTCTAATTCTGTTGCTCAGGTGCTGCCTAGTGGTCCTGGAGAACCTGCAGCTATAGCAACTGCTGGGAGGACGATGGGGAGAGGAGGGTGAATCTGAGGTGGTGCTGACAGTTGAGGGGCCAAAGGGTGTAGCAGCCTCCTCATACTGTTAAGTGTAATACTAGAATTCCTGCTTTGTATGCCACCGCCAACCTGTCAAATTCACAGGAATGGGACAGAGGTGAAGTCACTGACCTTGACCTTTGACCACCAAATCTAATCAGTTCATCCTGCTGCTGGGAAAGCAGCATTAAGAAAAGGTGGACAAGCTGGTGAGAAAAGCTGGCTCTGTTGTGGATACGGAACTGGACTCCCTTACAGCCACAGTGGCGAAGAGGACCCTCAGTAAGCCGCTGTCCATCCTGGACAATGTTCATCACTCTCTGCACAACACCATCTCCAGACAGAGGAGTTCATTCAGCAGTAGACTATTGTGTTTCTCCTGCTCCAAGACAGACTGAAGTTGTTGTTTGTCCTTGTCCCTTGGGCCGTACGACTCTTCAACTCCTCCCAGTGAGGAGCCCTGATCTGGACTTTTGGACATGGAAAATGGGAATGGGCAAAAACCATTGGCTCCTTGAACTGCCACCTTATTGTGGTGGAGGGGTTTGAGTACCCGAGTGATCCTAGGAGCTATGTTGTCGGGGGCTATATGTCCCTGGTAGGGTCTCCCAAGGCAAACAGGTCCTGGGTGACGGGTCAGACTAAGAGCGAGTCAAAAGCCCTTTATGAATAGATTAAAATCAAGGACCGTGACGTT
>NW_018128105.1:560807-571126 GCF_001952655.1 Monopterus albus | reverse complement strand
CTGGAGAGAGGGAGGTCTGGGCATCTTTGCTTAGACTGCTGCCCCCGCGACCTGGTCCTGGATAAGCGGAGGAAAATGGATGGATGGATGGCATTGTTTGTCAACTTTGGAAAAAAAATGTGTGGTGGTTAAAAATAAATCAGATTTCAGAAGAAATATGTAATAGAACAGTATGTAGCTCATATAGACCTTATTTGGTATTAGCTTATGTAAGTGGTTATATAATTAACACTTAGGATTCTAGTTAAATCCTAAGTATGGTCAGAGATGAACCCTCTGTTCCTTGGTGAGGGCCTCTGCCAGATCATTGGGAGGAAACATTCCTGTCTTCCCGGAATGGAGTGAGAAGGGGGCCCTGGTAGACGTCAGGATTGACAAAGTCCAGCTGTGGTGAAATAGCTAGTGGGAGGCTGCTGATAAAATAGTGAGCCTGGGAGAGAGAGAGGGTAGACCGTGCGGGCAGTAGACCATGTCCCTTTGGGGGACCCAGCCGGCTGGGGGAAGACGCTGACTGACTCGGGGTTGACAACCAATGACCTGACTGACTAGTGCTCTGACAATCTGCTTATGCTTTATCTATTGCACTGCAAGAGGAGAGTCTCTGTTCTCTGATCTCTGTTCTCTGTTCCCTAACTACAAGGTTATCTGTTTAAATACTACTCTATTCAGAATAACTGTAATATTAAATGTAGTGGTTTGTCTGAATTAATTTAGTTGGTATCACCCCCTTTGCCACGACAAATGGAAATGGTGCGACGTGATTTGGTGAGAGTTACCCACCTCACGGTACCCAGGTAGCGCCACAGAAACTTGTTTTTGCTCAAAAAAAATTGTTGTTGGCTAAATGAACATCCTATTTTACATTCCAAGCAAAAAAAAAAAAAAAAAAAAAAAAAATCCGCTCTGCTGTACAGATTCCGCTCCACAGATTCCCATCTTGCATAACTGCAGAAATCTGTACATAAAATAAAATAAGGAAAAATCAAAAATCCACAGATTCTATTTGAACCACTTTATCAGAAATCAGCTTGTGACTAGAAACCTCAGGATTTAATCAGTGCGCTTTCAGTGCTTTCCTTTTAGAAAAGACTGACACTCAGGGAACACTAAGTGGGTTTCCCATTTGCAGGCTTCATAAACCTGATGTCTGACAATTCCCGGAAAATAATCAGTTTAAAAATGCATATGAACAAAGTGATTACTATTACAACGTTGAGTCAACAGAGCTATTTTTCTTAATGCAAACCTGTAGGTACTAACGTCATGTGGTCTCTGTGGCGCAATCGGTTAGCGCGTTCGGCTGTTAACCGAAAGGTTGGTGGTTCGAGCCCACCCAGGGACGACGATTTTCTTCTTTTTAAATACAACTGAATAGAAAAAGCAGCTGCAAAGGACACTGGCTTAAAAAGGATGGCGGGGGCGAGGGCACAGGAATGAGGAAGCCTGGTGGAACTAGCTACAGCAGTGTCAAACCATATACAGTATAGTTTGAATCTTTCCTCTTTAAGCATGTTGGCGGTAATTCTTTGAAATAACAACTGACAGTAACATGGGATATCACCTTCACACTAAGCTACACTGCAGTGAAAAGGGAAGGTTTTCGTCCCTGGGTGGGCTCGAACCAACAACTTTTCGGTTAATAGCCGAACGCGTCTAGGACCACCGCTAAGGGTAAAAATGGACAGCCTTGCATGATTGGTAGTAGAAAGATGGATTTGGCCATTTGGTTGGCCACGGAAAGATGGACTCTGTCATGTGATTGGCTTTTGAAAGATGGACTCTGTCATGTGATTGGCTTTTGAGAGATGGACCTGAATTTATACAGACTAGAGCGCCGCAGACACGTCTTACGTTTCTTATAGTGACAGGTGGTATGGAGCAGTGGTCCCCAAGCTTTTTTATCACTGCGGACCGGTCAACGCTGGACAATTTTACTGCGGCCGGGGGGGAATGCGTAGATTGTTTATATTGTAAATATAATAATAAATGTGAATTCATTGTGTACTTGTATGCAACTTTATTAGCAGCTTCCTCGTAACATTGCGCCACCAACATAACATGAGTATAACATCAAAGTCTCAGTTTTCAGTGCTGTGGTGGCGATCTCAGGGTATTCTGTCATGACTTTAATCCAGAACACCGACAGAGTTGTTGTCTCGAACATACTTTTAAGGCCGCCGTCATTTGCGATCTCCAGCAGTTGATCTTCTTCTTGCACAGACCTGCTGGATTCACCTGGTTTGTTGACAAATGGGTTGCAGATCCATTCCTTGGCAGTTCGTGGGTCCTTTGTGGTTGGGAAGTAGCGCTCGAACTCTTTTAAAAGCAAAGACAGGTGATCGTGCACCAGCTGGGAGAATGAAGGCTCAGGCTCAGTCTCACCCAAAATCCCCACTAATGTTTGAAACATGTCCAAAATGCCTCTGTTGACGCGCCGTCCCCACAGCCCTGTGCGGGGGGGGAGGAACCCCCCCCGCCTCGACCGGCCAGCACAGGCCGCTGCCTCGCAGGGGCATCCCCCAGAGATACGGCATCCCGCAGGGGAGCGTCTCCGGGGGATGATTAGCGGTGGAGTGCGCACTCCTCAAAGGCGTGTACTGGACCACTACATTTTTTAAACCTTTATAGCCTATTTAACTTTGTTGTGTACACTCACACCACACCGAAGCAAACCATTCCCAGCAAGTAGTACTTGTACAAGCGCCTAAACCAAGCTCATCTTGTCTCGGAGGGAGGCCGCTAGCAGAGCTGCTACGGAGATGTAGCTAGCCATCTTGAAAACTGTAAGTTATTTGTGTTTATATTTTAAGTTGAACTAGAAAAGGCAGTAGAACAAGCTGTGAACATAACACTGATATATCTTTTTAACACTGTCATGGCAAATGAGTTAGCAAATAGCTGCTGCAGGGCTAGGGGAGAAACGACTTAACATTTCAAGGTATGCAAAATATGATGAGTACTGACTTTTTTTTAACCTGTTAGCAGACTTCCACTGATTAAAATTGGTTAATTTCTGTGAATAACCTGTTAGCAGACTTCTTATAGCCCACTGCATATTAATCAATGATTCAGTGATACTGAGTTGTCTTAAAAACTTTAAACTGCCACTGCTGTTGGTTAATTTCTATGAATATGAGAAAAAGTCATTTGAATTCTCTCCTCTCTTCAGGTAGTCATACAAATCCAGATGAGTTCAGAGAATTCATTTTAGAATCCCATCCAAAACTCAGACAAGGGGGTGGATTTGAATTGCTCAAAATTTCTGGAACAACAAGAAGTCGCCAGCTGATCCTCATCTCCTGTCCCAATGAGGGCTACCATGTGAGACATTTGAAAGATCCACAAACCCAGATCAGTCATGCTACCATCTTCATTCGACCACTTCAACGGAACCTGAATCTGGAGCCTGTAAGTGCCTTACTTTACATAAAACTGGTGCTGTCTTATTAACAGTCACATGATCGTTTCTTCTGTTTTACAATGAGCTTGTTTACAGGATTGTCAACCAGGACTCCCATTACACTCAAAACATAAATAAAAATTATGATAAAGTTATAGGTCAGCAGTCAGTCTATGTATATACTATAATTCCAGTTCACATAATTTCAGTTAACACAGGGATTTAGTCTGCGATATACACCAAAATATACAGCTACATCACCTCAACAGTGAAGTGGATTTACACAAGATTCTGAGTATATTGATTTAAAATAGCCTTTGAGGCCAACAGCATGCTGTACTTTTTCCATTGTGGGATACCTTCTTACAACAGTATTATACATTACAGTCAAAAGGTGTGGTCGCCGATTATTTAGCTTTTCTTTAATCAAGCTATTGGATTTGCAATGAAAGCCATGACTTGAAAGCAAGGGAAGTGTTGACTACAAGCTTTAATTTGAGGATGTTCACATCCATACTGGAGTCACTCTGTGAGAGTCAAGGCCCTTTTAAGCCCCTTTTAGAAAGTATAAAGAGGATTACACAATTTCTACAATACTTATCAGAATTCAATGTAAACAACTTCAAATTAAAAGTGAAAGTCAGTACTTAAACGTTACCGAATAAATAGACTTCCAAATCATAAATCAAGAACACTTTGCCAAAAAGAGGATATATGCCATAGTCTGAATAGTTTTTAATTAACCTGTATATTTGTGTGGATATTTATAAACTCAGCTTATATGCAATGCTTGAGATGTTTAATGTTTTTTAGATACCTTAACAGTTTGTGATTGCCGTCAATGTGCCATAAACTGTTTGGAGCTGGTACAGAGTATTTCCTGCGCCTCTGTGAAGGGTATGCATCAAAATACTTATCAGAAGTCAATTTAAAAAACTTCAAATTAAAAGTGAAAGTCAGTACTTAAACATGACCAAATAAATAGAATTCCAAGTCAAATCAAGAACACTTTGCCAAAAAGAGAATAGATGCCATAGTCCAAATAGTTTTCAATTAACCTGCACATACCACTTTAAAAAGCTACTACATCTGAAACATATTTTCACTGGCAAAACCTACAGTGAAATGGATATTTATAAACTCAGTTTATATGCAATGCTTGAGATGTTTAATGTTTTTCAGATGCGGATGCCTTGTGCATTCAGGTGCCCAACCATCATTTTGTATCCACAATTGGGATGCTGCTGCAGAATTTGGGTCACAGTTTCATCCAAATCATTGTTCTCCAATGATGTTAATAGATCAGGAACTCTGAACATCAAAAAAAAAAAAAAGTTAACAAGAGCAATGTCACCTTTCTTACAGTATAAGCAAAACACATTTATCAAAGTAAGTCTGTTGTTCTGTCATGAGCTCAGCTATAAGATTTTAAGGTGTAGCTTCAATTATATTGGGGGTAAAAAGTACGGTGGACATCCTGCGGTTCCTACATGCATCTCTGAGAGGATTTAACGTTGGTGGGTTGCTTCATGAAGACCGTCTAAGACTTCTGGATCAACTTCCACATCAATATATGCATTGAGCTGAGTCAAGTCATCCATTAATCCTTCCAGATGAAACTCGTGATAGTCATTGAGTGCATGGCTGTCTAAGTCGTTTGCTAATGATCTTAAATCATTTGCAACTACTCGCAAAAAATCTGTGAACTATGAACTACCATTCATAGACGAGTGGAACAAAACAGAAACAGAAATGCCAACAAGTTCAGCTTTGGCTTTGAAAAAAGCCAACAGCACCAGTCCTGTGCACCAGGGAGCTCTGTCAGCAAGGGGAAAGCAATAGAACTTAATTGATCAAACTTCTGCAGCCAATCCTGCATTAGGGTGGGATTAGAGCCACCCACCTCATTAGCATACAGATACAGAAATACAGAAATAAATAATTGTAGAAATGCAGAAATAAATAAAAGAAAATTACCTTTGTAGAAATGTAGACATATAACAATTTAAAAATGCATTTAATTATATATTTATGCATTTAATTTTTTTTTTAAATATTTATTTTAGCATAAAATTATGTATTTTTTCTTTTAATTATGCATTTATTTAATTATTTATTATTTTACTTATTTATTTCTGTATTTTTTATGCATTAATGTAGTCATTTATTTCTAATTAAGTCATTTTTCGTTCCCTCCATGTCCAGTGGGGTGTGTCACTTTAAATTTATACTTTCTACTTTTGTAGCACACTTTTAAACCAGTAGTTCTCAACAAGATGTTAAACTAAACCACTCATATTGGTCACACAGTTTACAGTCAATTAACAATACCAGGGACAACAAGACACTAGTAGTATTATTATTATAGCCTCAATTATGCATTAAAAACCTGCCCCCTCCCATGCTAACATGTGCCCGGCTAGCTCAGTCGGTAGAGCATGAGACTCTTAATCTCAGGGTCGTGGGTTCGAGCCCCACGTTGGGCGCTTACGTTTTCTACTTTTGTGGTTACATGCAAACGGTTTTAGCTTCATCCCACCAAACAACTCTTCACCAAGTCAACATTTTATGTGTTTCTTGTAGGATAATAATAATCGCTTTCTTCTCGAGAGGAGGGATACCAAGTATAGCTTTCTCTTTTCTTTTTTAAAACAACCGAAAACAAAATAACTGCAAAGGACACTGGCTTAAACAGGATGGCGGGGGCGAGGGCACAGGAATGAGGAAGCCTGGTGGAACTAGCTACAGCAGTGTCAAACCATATACAGTATAGTTTGAATCTTTCCTCTTTAAGCATGTTGGCGGTAATTCTTTGAAATAACAACTGACAGTAACATGGGATATCACCTTCACACTAAGCTACACTGCAGTGAAAAGGGAAGGTTTTCGTCCCTGGGTGGGCTCGAACCAACAACTTTTCGGTTAATAGCCGAACGCGTCTAGGACCACCGCTAAGGGTAAAAATGGACAGCCTTGCATGATTGGTAGTAGAAAGATGGATTTGGCCATTTGGTTGGCCACGGAAAGATGGACTCTGTCATGTGATTGGCTTTTGAAAGATGGACTCTGTCATGTGATTGGCTTTTGAGAGATGGACCTGAATTTATACAGACTAGAGCGCCGCAGACACGTCTTACGTTTCTTATAGTGACAGGTGGTATGGAGCAGTGGTCCCCAAGCTTTTTTATCACTGCGGACCGGTCAACGCTGGACAATTTTACTGCGGCCGGGGGGGAATGCGTAGATTGTTTATATTGTAAATATAATAATAAATGTGAATTCATTGTGTACTTGTATGCAACTTTATTAGCAGCTTCCTCGTAACATTGCGCCACCAACATAACATGAGTATAACATCAAAGTCTCAGTTTTCAGTGCTGTGGTGGCGATCTCAGGGTATTCTGTCATGACTTTAATCCAGAACACCGACAGAGTTGTTGTCTCGAACATACTTTTAAGGCCGCCGTCATTTGCGATCTCCAGCAGTTGATCTTCTTCTTGCACAGACCTGCTGGATTCACCTGGTTTGTTGACAAATGGGTTGCAGATCCATTCCTTGGCAGTTCGTGGGTCCTTTGTGGTTGGGAAGTAGCGCTCGAACTCTTTTAAAAGCAAAGACAGGTGATCGTGCACCAGCTGGGAGAATGAAGGCTCAGGCTCAGTCTCACCCAAAATCCCCACTAATGTTTGAAACATGTCCAAAACTGAAGGATCACTTACTTTGTATGTGGATGCCTTGTGCATTCAGGTGCCCAACCATCATTTTGTATCCACAATTGGGATGCTGCTGCAGAATTTGGGTCACAGTTTCATCCAAATCATTGTTCTCCAATGATGTTAATAGATCAGGAACTCTGAACATCAAAAAAAAAAAAAAGTTAACAAGAGCAATGTCACCTTTCTTACAGTATAAGCAAAACACATTTATCAAAGTAAGTCTGTTGTTCTGTCATGAGCTCAGCTATAAGATTTTAAGGTGTAGCTTCAATTATATTGGGGGTAAAAAGTACGGTGGACATCCTGCGGTTCCTACATGCATCTCTGAGAGGATTTAACGTTGGTGGGTTGCTTCATGAAGACCGTCTAAGACTTCTGGATCAACTTCCACATCAATATATGCATTGAGCTGAGTCAAGTCATCCATTAATCCTTCCAGATGAAACTCGTGATAGTCATTGAGTGCATGGCTGTCTAAGTCGTTTGCTAATGATCTTAAATCATTTGCAACTACTCGCAAAAAATCTGTGAACTATGAACTACCATTCATAGACGAGTGGAACAAAACAGAAACAGAAATGCCAACAAGTTCAGCTTTGGCTTTGAAAAAAGCCAACAGCACCAGTCCTGTGCACCAGGGAGCTCTGTCAGCAAGGGGAAAGCAATAGAACTTAATTGATCAAACTTCTGCAGCCAATCCTGCATTAGGGTGGGATTAGAGCCACCCACCTCATTAGCATACAGATACAGAAATACAGAAATAAATAATTGTAGAAATGCAGAAATAAATAAAAGAAAATTACCTTTGTAGAAATGTAGACATATAACAATTTAAAAATGCATTTAATTATATATTTATGCATTTAATTTTTTTTTTAAATATTTATTTTAGCATAAAATTATGTATTTTTTCTTTTAATTATGCATTTATTTAATTATTTATTATTTTACTTATTTATTTCTGTATTTTTTATGCATTAATGTAGTCATTTATTTCTAATTAAGTCATTTTTCGTTCCCTCCATGTCCAGTGGGGTTTGTCACTTTAAATTTATACTTTCTACTTTTGTAGCACACTTTTAAACCAGTAGTTCTCAACAAGATGTTAAACTAAACCACTCATATTGGTCACACAGTTTACAGTCAATTAACAATACCAGGGACAACAAGACACTAGTAGTATTATTATTATAGCCTCAATTATGCATTAAAAACCTGCCCCCTCCCATGCTAACATGTGCCCGGCTAGCTCAGTCGGTAGAGCATGAGACTCTTAATCTCAGGGTCGTGGGTTCGAGCCCCACGTTGGGCGCTTACGTTTTCTACTTTTGTGGTTACATGCAAACGGTTTTAGCTTCATCCCACCAAACAACTCTTCACCAAGTCAGCAGCAAGTATAGCTTTTTCTTTTCTTTTTTAAAACTATGTTATGAAGGGCAAATATGCTTGATGCACTTTTAATTTGTACTCAGTTCTCTTAAATAAATAAAAAAATAGAAAAAACCGTCGTCCCTGGGTGGGCTCGAACCACCAACCTTTCGGTTAACAGCCGAACGCGCTAACCGATTGCGCCACAGAGACCACATGACACTGCATTCCTATGTAAATATAAAAAATGTTACAATACAATCATTTGCAATTCATAGAATAAAAACAAATGTTTAAATATTTAAAAGCATTTTACCTAAATTTATAGTTGTTGCAGTTCCCTTGGGAGCACAATTGAAACATGCAACAGTTAAGAACCAAAACACGTATTAATGAATCAAGAGTTCTTGATACCGACAAACAGATGCTTAATCCTTTTCCAAAATCTAGTTCTACATCCAAACTTCAACTCTGATTAGTCAGGTTGACATGACCATACTGGACCTGTTAGGTCTAGAATACTCACAGCATGGAGCAGCAGTTTCTCAAGCAGCCATCTTCTGTTCTGTGATGTGACTGGAGGCAAATCCCAGGGCGGAGCCAGCTCAGTGATCATCATCTTTTCTTCAGATGATAATTCTGTGGTACCATCCAGCTAATAATCTACATTTGAATTAATTCTTGATGTCTCAAGACTTACTCTTTCATACATACATACATATTCAAATTTGATGCAGATACTTTGGATTAGACCTCTTATCAATCATACACTTAACACCACTGACTGGTCTTAAAATGAATTGAAAATAACATTTTAGTTTCATTTTACTTGTGATCACAAGCCAGGCCTCTCAATCAGTAACCTGCTAAAACCATATTTATTCAAAGGATGATCAATTTTACCCCCAAACATACAGTAATAATTTTTTATTATCCTAGCACTGCATATTATCAATAAGATCTACTTAAAAAATGGATCATACCAATTTGATAGTCTCACGGATGTCAAGGTCAGCACAATCCTTAATGTCTATTGTGGTTTCTTCTGGGAATCCACCACAAAGCACATGCAGGATTGCCGGGCTCAATCCACCCAGGCATGGCCCATTGTGTAAAAATGAATGACCAATCATTCGGCCAGCGACAACAACTAAGTCACTCTCCAAAAGGTAATTGGAGGTGGAGGGAATCAGATGATCTTGTTCACCCTAAAAAAGAAGAGTTCCCCTGGGACTTAAAAGAGAGTCAAACAGATACCATATAGATAGTAGTATAATGCACATAAATATTTGTCATACAGCATTAGTAATGGACATGATTAATCAGCTGACTACATCCTGCAAAAATCTACAGGTTAGAAATGGGTAAATTTACATTTAGGTTTAGTGTTCAGGTTTAGTGCACAAGTCAGGGAAGACTTCTTAAGTCCAAAAAGCAGGATGAGTGTCCTCCACATTAGGATGCATTTCTGAAGACAGAAGAATATGGCTTTTACAGAGGGACTGTTAGCATCAAAAATGCCAAATATGGATCCTTAATTTGGGCACATAAGATGTGCTGATTTGTCATGAAGTTTGCTCTGCACTTATTTCACCTATGTTTTCTTGTACATTTTTAGCTGTAATCGTTGATCCTATATGCACACTCAAGATGTTTAACACAGACTTACAGTTCAATCTTTCGTGTATGGTACAACTGTATCAGTTTGCTAGACAACTGTGATGTTTTCATTCTACTAAGCATTACCTTATGCATTCATCACTATGAGCTTTTATGCATGAAAAAGGGAACTCATGTCCACCCGTGACACATTTTTGAGGTGGTCCAACCAGTT
>NW_018128105.1:554538-560245 GCF_001952655.1 Monopterus albus | reverse complement strand
TAATGCAGTGGTCCCCAACCCCCGGGCCGCGGACCGGTACCGGTCCGTGGATCAATTGTTACCTGGCCGGACAAGAAATCATTAATTATTTCCGTTTTATTTATTATCTGAGTATGAACGATCTTTTATTTTGGAAAATGACCGTATTCTCTCGGTTACATCTCGGTCACTTGAGCGCCAAAACTGGCTTACTTGTGGACATATTCAGCCTGCTCAATGAACTCAATCTGTCACTTCAGGGGAAAATGACAACTGTCTTCAAGTTGGCAGATAAAGTAGCTGCATTTAAAGCCAAACTGGATTTGTGGGGACGGCGCGTCAACAGAGGCATTTTGGACATGTTTCAAACATTAGTGGGGATTTTGGGTGAGACTGAGCCTGAGCCTTCATTCTCCCAGCTGGTGCACGATCACCTGTCTTTGCTTTTAAAAGAGTTCGAGCGCTACTTCCCAACCACAAAGGACCCACGAACTGCCAAGGAATGGATCTGCAACCCATTTGTCAACAAACCAGGTGAATCCAGCAGGTCTGTGCAAGAAGAAGATCAACTGCTGGAGATCGCAAATGACGGCGGCCTTAAAAGTATGTTCGAGACAACAACTCTGTCGGTGTTCTGGATTAAAGTCATGACAGAATACCCTGAGATCGCCACCACAGCACTGAAAACTGAGACTTTGATGTTATACTCATGTTATGTTGGTGGCGCAATGTTACGAGGAAGCTGCTAATAAAGTTGCATACAAGTACACAATGAATTCACATTTATTATTATATTTACAATATAAACAATCTACGCATTCCCCCCCGGCCGCAGTAAAATTGTCCAGCGTTGACCGGTCCGCAGTGATAAAAAAGCTTGGGGACCACTGCTCCATACCACCTGTCACTATAAGAAACGTAAGACGTGTCTGCGGCGCTCTAGTCTGTATAAATTCAGGTCCATCTCTCAAAAGCCAATCACATGACAGAGTCCATCTTTCAAAAGCCAATCACATGACAGAGTCCATCTTTCCGTGGCCAACCAAATGGCCAAATCCATCTTTCTACTACCAATCATGCAAGGCTGTCCATTTTTACCCTTAGCGGTGGTCCTAGACGCGTTCGGCTATTAACCGAAAAGTTGTTGGTTCGAGCCCACCCAGGGACGAAAACCTTCCCTTTTCACTGCAGTGTAGCTTAGTGTGAAGGTGATATCCCATGTTACTGTCAGTTGTTATTTCAAAGAATTACCGCCAACATGCTTAAAGAGGAAAGATTCAAACTATACTGTATATGGTTTGACACTGCTGTAGCTAGTTCCACCAGGCTTCCTCATTCCTGTGCCCTCGCCCCCGCCATCCTGTTTAAGCCAGTGTCCTTTGCAGTTATTTTGTTTTCGGTTGTTTTAAAAAAGAAAAGAGAAAGCTATACTTGGTATCCCTCCTCTCGAGAAGAAAGCGATTATTATTATCCTACAAGAAACACATAAAATGTTGACTTGGTGAAGAGTTGTTTGGTGGGATGAAGCTAAAACCGTTTGCATGTAACCACAAAAGTAGAAAACGTAAGCGCCCAACGTGGGGCTCGAACCCACGACCCTGAGATTAAGAGTCTCATGCTCTACCGACTGAGCTAGCCGGGCACATGTTAGCATGGGAGGGGGCAGGTTTTTAATATTGAGGCTACAATAATAATAATAGTAATAGTAATAATAGTGTCTCGTTGCCCCTGGTATTGTTAATTGCCTGTCAACTGTGTGACCAATATGAGTGGTTTAGTTTAACATCTTGTTGAGAACTACTGGTTTAAAAGTGTGCTACAAAAGTAGAAAGTATAAATTTAAAGTGACACACCCCACTGGATGGCACCATCCTACTATAGTAGTACAAAGCGCTGGTGTGTGGAGCTGGAGACCGAGGTCAGCTGTTGCTTTACACCCAGCTTTGACCCTCACTCTTAGTCGACACACACTGGGGGGGGTAGCGAGTCAAGTGTTTCGGGAGACTAGCAGCGCCTTTATGGTGTTTAACCATCTGGTTAAAACCAGACTAGTACACGAGGTTCCGCGACCAAACCACGTGATTAAACGCGGAAGTTGCCCAATAGGAGAAAGTGTGGCGGAAAAAAAAGAGGGGATTGGAGGATTTGCTTGCGTTCGTTTGTATTTTGAGCCGGTGCCGTTGTCTCTTACTAGCTGGACTCTCTGTGCCTAACGGTTTTTGTTCTTTGTTCAGTTACATGTACGACTTTCGTCTGCCGTGAATGAAATAAGGTAGGCGTGATAGTCCAAAAAAACAGTTTACCTTTGACAGTAACTTTTTAGGAATTGACTAGCAAAGACGGAGTCAACTGTGAGGACAGCTAGCTAACATGTAACGTAAGATTATGTTGTTGTCATAGTAGGATAACTGCTCCTGCTCTGTGTACTGTAAATTGCTGTTGTTAATGTTGCCAAAGTCACTTTTAGCGTTTACATATAGTGGTACGAAGAAGGCAGCATGGCTTATTAAGTGCATTTATACAAGTACTGTACTTAAATACAATTTTTAGCTATTTGTACTTCACTTGAGGGCTTCTAATTTATTTTAGGCCTACTACTAGCTTTTACTAGTTTCTATGCAAAGTAAATGTAAATAAAGTATGTTGTTATGTTTTAGGTTAAGCTACACAAGAGCATATGTAGTAACCAAAATTAACAATTAACTGATAAAGTACTCATTATGCAGAAGTATATTTTGATGCTAACATTTGCAGTCACAAGTCTCAGCATATAACTCAGTGTTTACAGTCTTATAAATTGCAAATATTGACACAACTATGAAAGTAAGCCCCAAGGTGTAATTAACTTTAATTATTGATCTGAAAGCTCTACTAGAGCTTTTTATGTAGTTGATGCAACAATAGTCATCTAGAACATTAATGAAAACTCCTGTAAGTTTGCAGAACCGCTTCCCCTCCCATCCAATCAGATATACTTTATATGTCACACCACTGCCTAACAGCTGTAAGCGTCCAGATTTGAATCCCATCAGTGCTTATCTAATCATAGCGACCCATTTAGGTCCCTCAAAACAGCACTGATATTTCACACTGTTAAAAGTGGTTCATCCTTTGAGTCCACACTATTTTCAGTGGATGTGACATAGTAAGTTTTCAGCTCTTTATGGCAAGAAAAGTGACAACCCTGGTGCTAATACTTGCTCACCATGTCTTCATTCCCAGCCTTGGCTAATATAAAAGGAGGAAACACAAATCACAAGTGATTGTCACAAGTCACTGGCCACACAGATGTAAGTGGTTCCTGGTTGAAAATGTGCAATAGGAGCAATTAAAGGGAGATGCCTGCCATTGAACCCCCCCAGCCAGTAGGCGTTCCTTTTTACACAGCATTAGTTGGTGTCCCAACTCTTGTTGTAACCATTTGGGGATTTAGCAAATGTTCTTGTTTCTCACTTGCAACACTGCAGTACTACCACTGCCTGAGTTAGTAGTATTGCAGCTACTTCCATTGTCAGACTGAGCATGTGTTGCTTATTGTTGTATAATTGCATTAATGTCTGAAAATGAGGCTGTTCTTTTTATTTTTACTGTGACAGTAGATTAAATAGACCCTCCCATTATCCTTTTCATTTATGTTCTGCATTATGTTGTTATTTTGCAGTACACTGTGTACATATCCTGTGGTTTTCTGTAGTTTGGTAATATTAAGCACCTCACAGAGATGTGATGAACAGTCTCCATCTGTGCAGCTTCAGCCCCTAGCTAATCCTTGTAGACTGTTTTGTTGTTTTCCCTTAATTGAAGTCTGTGTCTGCCTCTGGCACTCCTGGGTTGACAAGTACAGCACAGTGGTATTCTCAGCTGAAATGCAGGATAACCTGGGGTTATGGATTTAGAAAGAAAACGTCTCTAGGAAGCTTACTGCGGCAAGTCGTTATTTCTCATTTTATTTCTCTCACGTGTACAAGCTTTACCTCTCCTTATACTCCCATGTGCTTCTGTTGATCTATTCATTGGCCGTTGTTTTTTGTCTGTCTCCTGCTTTCTGTTACTAAATGCTTCACTGTCATTGTCTCCTATATCCTAACTTGTTTTGCAGGCTTGCTCTGAGTTCAGACTGCTGACATGACAAGGCTGTGACAGTGTGTGTCCAAGTGTTTTTGTACTGGACAATTCCTCTGACATGGCTGCTGCAAAGAAGCGTGAGTTTTTATTATTGTATTCATATTTAAAGGTGCTTCTGTTAAATATGTTTGAAGCAGTAAGACAAGTGAAGATTTTCTTTATCTCTATGAAGCAATAAAAAGTGTTTTAAATTGTAGTTACCACTTTTAGATTGCTGTATTCATATAGATGCACGGTATATGACGGATACTGATCAAAGTACATGGACAAACCTTGTCTTCTTTATGCCTTCATGTAACTGAGTGGTGGAATATGGTGACATAGCCCTCCTCTCCATACCATAATTCTGTGTCAGTGTTTTTAAAAATGGATTGTCTGATGCAATAAAAGAAAAAACAACTGTAAGATAATTTGTGAGTATAATTTAAAGGAAAGAAATAAGCCCAACCTACTCTTTTCACCCATGAGACAGCCTGGAGGTATTGTATAATCTATTCAATTTAGATGCAGTTTATTTTTTAAACATTTTAATAATTGATTTTTTCCTCTCAGTTGGGTTTCTTGGGAAAAGGGTGTGTTAGTGCTTGGTGAGTTAATGTCAGCAGCTTTACAACACATTTTTGTTGAGGCAAGCAAATTAATTTCCTCAAAAGCAGGAGTGGCTTAATAAACACAAAATGCAAATGAGGCTGGCAAGAGAACAAGACCTGGTGGAGAGCTATAAATGACTCATGCACATTTTCATTACTACTCTGAATAAGCCGCATCTCTTACCCAGTGGAGTAAGGGTACTTGCTGTCTCAAGAACCACTCTGGAGGCCTTTGTTCTTTTTGATAAGGTCACCAAATGAAGGCCAGTGCAAAGGGAGAGTCATTGACTTCCTGTTGATGGCATTTTGTGAAATATATTTTTCATGTGTCTGGGATGGACTGAAAAGTCACAGGAAGAGTGTTTGTTACCTTTTATAGGGATACTTAAGAATCTGTTGCCACCTGTGGATGAAAAAAGATATAAATATGAGTATGAAACATTTGTTTTTTGTAATCCTTGGACAATATTACAACAGGCAAGGTCTATGAAGAATCACAATAATTTCACACTGTTTTTGAGTGAGCAGCAGGGATTCCCTGTCGCTCCCAAATGTGACTCTGCACTTACAAATCTGTGCCTGCGTGCTCTCAAATTCTGATTTGCAAACTGAACAGTGCTTGCGGCTTGTTTTGTGAGCTTTCTAAATTGTTGCAGGGACTTTTTTTTTTGAGTGTACAATAATTTGGTAAAAGTTCAGAGTAGAAAACCGATTGACAGAGCATTGTTACTCAGCAGAGCAGATGCATACACAGTGGCTTAGCCTGGAGCTCTGCTGCTGCTTTTAGTGTGTGCAGGCACATCAAATACAGGTAAAAAGTCAACACAGTAAGAGTAGTGATTACAAAAGAAGGAAGCAGTCTTGAATAATGCAGTAAAATATGCCACCTGTTTCCCTTGTTCAACCATGGCAGCAGCAAGTTGTCTCACGAATGAGAAACAGTAGTGACAACAATGGAGATGAGACCCGTAGTGGAAGTTGGGCCCAAACTGAGACAGATGATACTGTACACA
>NW_018128105.1:548549-554512 GCF_001952655.1 Monopterus albus | reverse complement strand
TGTGCAACTGATTTATTGGCCACTGAGGAATTAAGAGCATTTCAGGTGCCAGATCAGAAACATGAATAAATTGTACACTAACACTGTAGAGATAGCGATGATCTAGCTCATGTTGCATATTAAATCTTGAACAAGAGTTGTATTTATTGCTCATGTCCTCAGGTGATGTGTAGATTCTTTATGGCAGTTACTGCTTAGGCTGTGCTAGATTCCTGAGGACAGGACGGGACGAGTAGTGCTTTCGTGCACATTGCAGTACCCTCTACATTGTGACAGCTGATGAACTTGAACAGTGCTACATTCCTGGAGTTGTGAAATGGCATAAGTTATTTTGGATATACAGGGTGGAAGTAACATAAACTTTGTGCAGACAGTGTAAGGAGATTAACAACTGGGGCACTTCCAAGGCTATAAATAAAACTATTGCTACTACAAATAAAAACAAAAGTGGAGAAGTCACCAGTGATTCCCAAGGTGCATTTTGCTGAGAAACAAGCAACCATCGATGTTAAAATTCCGGTATGGGCGCAGCTAATGAATGAGATGAAGGAAAAGATGACACCTTTTAGAAAACTAACACAATCTACAGTTTGAAATGAAATCATTTTTAGATTCAGGGTCAAGTTTGAGTAAATCTGGCAACAATGGCATCGTGTGCAGTTCCTATCTGCAGCCGATTTGTGCCTCTGCCTGGCGTTAAAGCAATAGCAGCTGAGGCCATGTGTCCGTTTTCCATGATGGAAGAACACGCTTTCAGAAATGAACATAAAAAATGAAAACTGATAATGTAATATAGACACTTGTGTTTGTGTGTTTAGCAACACTGATGTTATCATTAAAAACAAGATTTGACAATGTGGGAAAATACAAGAAGAAGAGTAACAGTACAGTCAGTGTTATAAAGTGAATGGTGATAAAACAGGGTCATAATATGTCACTGACATGCAAATGTCATACAGTTTAGTACTATGCTTGGTATACTGTACAGAGCTTTGGGCATTAAGCAGCATTCCTCATTTCCTCTTTATGTTTCTGCACAATGATCTATGCATATGGAACATGATGTAACTCCTGAACTCATTATTGTGACCCAAATTGTTGATAGGAAGGATTTCTAATCTCTTGTATGAGTCTGAATGAAAGTTTAATGGAGCTGGGCTCAAGAGGGACAGCAGTGGCCTGTGCTTCATGTAATACAAGGACATAACCCAGTTTATGATTTCAGTTAAATGGGCTGGAATAATTATACAGTATAGACTTTACTCATTAATATTACCCACTCATTTTATTTGAAGTTTTATTTCCAGCCATGTGGCAAATGTAAATTCAATATTCAATCTACTTTTGTAGCTCTGCTGTGATTTCCACCAACTCCTGAGGGAAATATCTGGCCTTTATATCCTATCTGCTAAATGCTCCACCTGGTTTACCAGCTTGTTGCTAGCTGTCTGTTTGCCTACTACTGCTGGGGAGATGGTGTGCAGTTGGTTTTTAAGCTCTTTTTTTTTCTGAAAAGAGCAGCATGCTTCACTAGTGAGACTAAAACAAAATAATAGAGTTGTGAACAATAAATCCAAAACAGTTTGTTGAACGGTGAAGGGAGCTGGGTGATAAGTCTCTGTGGGTTTGTCTCTATAAACAACTTTTTCCACATTGCTTGTACTCATGTGAGCCTATGTTAATATGTAAATATTGGCTAGAGCAGCTTTAAATGCACATTTCAGGTTTGTACACTGAGAAGGAGAAATTAAATGTGAGCCATTATATGTTAGCAAAAGAAGAGGCATATCCCAAATTACAGCCACATCATTTAACAAACCATGATTTAATCTAGTCGGGCATATTTTATAACACTTGTAGCTTATAGTTTTCATCCTGCTGTAAATGAGGAAAAGTAAAGTAAAGTCAATTGGTGACTGCTGTCCTCTCGCCTTGTTTTGCAGCCAGTATTAACTAAGCCAGCATCTAGCTTGCTAAATTAATAATGTTGAATCCGGATACCTGTTCAGTGTGGTGGTGAAAAGCCTCGTGTTTGCAACAGCACCCTGTGGCTATAAAAGACACCTGAGCCAAAGAAGCAGCACAAAAACAGCTAGATCAGAAGGGAAATGGTGGGATTTTTTTTTATTGTAGAAGGTGATTATGTACAGATACAAACACACATCTGTGCCTGGTTGTGACACAGTAGGGAGAGTAGGTAATAGGTAGAGCTCAAGCCAAGGCCATATGGCTGACTAGAGCATCTGCGAAGGTTCGAATAAATCAAGTATTTTGTGAAGGATGGTAATGAGCAACATGGTGCCCAGAAAGTGTCTGTGGTTGTGAAATAAACAGTATGATGCTGGTCAAATTTGCACACAGCGTGCACACAGAAACAACACTTTTCCAAAAAGTTTCTATGAGAATTGTCATTAAAGTTTAAGTGATGGATAGTGTCTCTTAAAGGACAACCTCCTATTATTAGAATATATAATAAACATTTAAAAGGCCATTTAAATGTAGCAGGAGAAGCCTGTGTACCCACATACTTTGTATTATTTATCTCTGTCTTGTTTAGCTTCGGTACATATTTTGCCCTCTTTTGTGAGGTCTGGGAAAGTGATGCTCTATAATCGGATCCAGAGCCGTTTGAGTAGAAAGTCAGGCAAATTGTTTGTTCTCTCTCAAAGTATTGTTTTTCTGGGAGGAGGGGGTTTATTTGGAGAACAAGTTTCCATTCACCCATGCTGGGAGTGATGGCTTAGAGAACAATAAATTTTAGCAGGTCTCTGTGTCAGACAGAGCAGCAAAACCTAAAGGGAAATAGTGTTTAGCTTGTAAGCCTAAACTTCTTAAGGACTTTATTTTGGGAGGGAGGAGATTTTGTAATGGAATGAAATGTCTGATGGCACACTGCGTTCGCTTGTAGTGCCTGTGGATTGCTTATATGAAATTTATATTATTTATTTTTCAATTTTTGAAGAGAAGAAAACTGTTAAATTCGTTTCATCTTCTTGTGTTTGCTTTCCGTCATTTCCCTTTATTTCTCCCTCGGTCCTGCCAGCATTCATTATGAAAGCTCTGTTCACACTACATAATAATTATGCTGGAGCGTACTGTATGTTTGCATAAATACATGCTGTGTGTACTTTTCAGGCCTTCACAGCTCCATGTGTATTCAAAGTACCAGAACAGGTTTGAGTGACTGCCTTTGTAAACTGCTCTGCTGTACACTCCTTCATGTCAGTAAGAGGACTTGCCTGCTGCTGTTTAACGCATCCTTTCTCCCTTTAAAGGGGCCCAGTGTGAGTGTTTGTGTTCATATCCCACCTTCAGTGTCTCTTTCCTATTTCTCAGGTTGTGCAAAGGGAGGAGGCGTGCGCTTTTCAGAAGAACCCCCTGCTGCTGGCGCCCCATCACATGTTCACTTCGATGAAAAGCTGCATGACTCCGTCGTCATGGTGACTCCAGAGGATGATGGCAACTTCTTGGTAAAGGTGGGTTTAATCTTGCAATAGCCTGATGCTTGACAGCTGTAGTTGATGAGCGACATCTGTTTTGAATTTTGCCAGATTTAGTTTCACTTATTTTGTTTCCCCTTTTCCTTAAATGACTTTTGCTTACTTAACGTAGTGTCTTTCATTGTCAGTGTTATTGCAGCTTACCCCTATTGCTCAAGACCAAAAATTGGTTTCTGCTGTAGCTACGTGTTCTGAGGACCCGGCTCCACCCTCTTGCCATCAGCGTTATCTTCAAACAGTGCAAGGACTGTAACATGTTAAGGGCAACAAAGACTTAATGTTTCTAACTGACAGATTGACAGTAATTCATTTTATACCCTATTAGCTTTCTGTTCCTGTCATTTGCCATTGAAAGATTGATGGCAACACAGTGACAGTCTGATTGTTCACCAGTCCCTTAATCTTATCAATCATGTCTGTCCACCCATTATCTATACCACTTATCCTAAAGATGGTCCTGTCATAACAGATGGTTTATTCTGACTGAGCCTATCCACTGACATTTTTAACCTAATATCAGAGCTAATAATATTAATCATGTTGGTTTTTGTAAGTGCAGCAAATACATGAGTGTTTAGCTTAAGTAGCAGTGCTCTGACTTGAATATGTTTAATGTCACAGAGTCACATTGAAGTACTGGAAATATTTGGTGGCAGGTTTTTAATAAGATAATCAGCTTTTTTTTTTTTCCAGGCTCAGTTATCAACTGGCATTGCCACATGCTCCCTTGGATCAAACGTGATGTGCAGTAGTTTCCTTCCAGGATACAGACATTCAGTCTCCATCCATCTACTTCATAGGAGCTATGTATAGTCAATAACCCAATTCTAAACTATTTGTCCTGTCGGCGTGGTAATATTTTACGTATTACAATCAAAAACATGAAGTTTAAAGAAATGGGAGCAGGCAGGAAAAGGCTGGGATTTAACAGCTTAAAGGTTGGTTGTCAACACAAAAGACTAAATATCTTCAGTCGTGTCACCTCAAATAAACAAATGTAGCGATAGTCTAAATAAAAGCCCAAGCTACAACATTCGATAGACAGATTTATTTCCATCAAACAAACAGAGCAGTCACTTGTGAAAAACATATTAAATTAGTTCCATTTGTAAAAACCAACAATACATTCTCACAGATTGCATCTGTATTTCCTGCTCCCTCTGAATGGGCTGTTTCTAGTTACAGTATAATTAGACACTCAACTTCCTTGTGTGACATGTTTTTCAAGAGGTGGATATAATATTGGAAAGTAAGTCTTTGATCTAGTGTGTCAGTGCCCCCAGCGTCTACAAGCACTGATAGAAACAACAGGAGAAGAGTAAAGTCTTTTCTTATTGTCATAAATTTCCTCTGTCGCCTGTGAAGGCATAGAACAGTGATATCAGACTCCTCATGTCTTCTCCGCTGTCAGCTCTTAAGCCCTGATTGGTCGTTCACTCCACAGCTTTGGTCCAAACTGAAATATCCCAGCAGTAATTGGATGAATTAACATTACATTTTGTACAATCATGTTTTCCAGAGGATGGCTCCTACTGACTCTGGAGGTCACCTGGCTTTTCTTCTGGTGATATTAACATTTTTGGTTTTTAGTCTCAGCAGCATGGTAGAGGCATGGTGGCACAGTGGTTAGCGCTGTCACCTCACAGCATCAAGGTTCCCGGTACGAGCCAAGGCCAACCCAGTGCTTTCCTATGTGGAGTCTGCATGTGGAGTCTCCCTGTGCCTGCGTGGGTTCTCTGCCCACAGTCCAAAGACATGCAGCTTAGATTGACTGGTGACTCTAAATTGCCTGTAGGAGTGAGTGTGTGTGGTTGATTGTCTCTAAGTGATAGACTGGCGACCTGTCCAGGGTGTACCCCGCCTGTCGCCCATTGTCAGCTGGGATTGGCTCCATCCTGCCGTGACCCTGTTCAGGATGAATGGATAAATATCTCAGCAGCTGTTGAATGGAAGATGGTACTCAGAGGATGAATCCCGATGGCTCTGTGGGTCCTCTTGACTATTCTTCTAGTACCACCATGAAGCTCACACTTATGGTTTTGCCTGACTTTGCCTGGTTTAAGTTATACTGTAGATGCCCTAATTGACATCAAATAGAGATGTTCAGAGGGCTTTCAGGTTTACCTTTACTGTTTTATCTGTTTCTCACAAGAAAATCCCAGTGGATGGTTATGGACACACACACACACACACACACACACACACACACACACACTGTAACTGAGCCTTTCCAAGCTTTGAAACTAATTCACAGCCAGCTCAGTTTGCTTAAACACTGTGTGGGCACAAGCAGCTGGACTACAAACTTGGATGTGAGCTTCACAGTTACAGAGCAGCACATTTGTGTGAGTTTGTTGTGCATGCTTCTCAAAGCTCTTTAAGCATATTCGAGAGTGGGAACAGAGCACTGCCAGCCCGAAGTTGCTATGGAAACCGGGGGGGGGGGGCGGGAGGACGCACCAC